>NW_023501072.1:0-80020 GCF_014066305.1 Letharia columbiana
TGACTCAACCCTAACGTCGACGCGTTATAACGCCCTTCCCTACTTATATAATATAAAAGTTCTTCTTATATATAATATATTAAATACTATTCTACTTATAACGCGTAAAAAAAAATTAAAATAATTCTATATTATTAAATAATATAATTTTTATTTTCTAATTTTAAAAAAAAATAATTTTATAATAAAATAAAATAAATTTAAATATAAAAATCTTAAATATATTATAGTTAATTATAAATTTAATATTATTATACTTTTTAATTAAATTAATTCACTAACTCTTTTTAAAAAAAATTATTTAATTAATTATTTAATTTAATATTTTATAAAAAAAATAAGAGAAAAAATTTTAATAAATAAATATAAAGAGTATTATAAAGAATATTATAGAGAATATTATAAAGAAATTAAATAATAATAAAATTATTATTATTAAAATACGACTTAACTCTTTAAAATTTTATATTATATACTTTTTATACTTTTATATTAAATTTTTATTTAATAAATAAAAACTATTATTATAATTTAATTTATTATCTCTATTATATTAATATAATATATTTATATAATAATATTATAAGAGAATAATTTATTATAATAATTATAAGTAATTAAATCTTTATAAAAGAAATATTAAATAATATATATTTAAATAAATTAAAATTATTTAATATCTATAGCTATTTTATTATTTAAAAATATTTATTATAATAAAAGATATTATAGATTTTTTTATATATAATTATTATAAATTAATTTTTTATATTTAATATATCTTTCTAATTAAATCTAATATATTTCTCTTTATATATATATATTTATATATTATATAAATTAAATTAATTTTATAATAATAGAAATAAATTAAAAATATATAATAAGCGATTAAAATTCGATTTAATTTAGAATAGAGATTAAAATTTAATTTAATTTAAAAAAAATTAACTTTATAAATTTAATTTATATATCTTTATTTATAGAAATATAATAAAATATAAAAATATAAAAATATAAAAATATATAGAAATATAATAATATATAGAAATATAATAGTATATAGAAATATAACGATATATAAAAATATAATAATATATATAAAGAAGACGATATATATAAATATAGAAATATTATAATATATAGAAATATTATAATATATAGAAATATTATAATATAAAGAAATATAACGATATATAGAACGAAGACGATATATAGAAATTTAAGAGCGTTTTATAGAAATATTACAATATATAGAAATATAATAATATATAGAAATATAACGACGTATAGAAATATAACGATATATAGAAATATAACAACGTATATAAAGATAACGACGTATATAAATATAACGGCGTATATAAAAATATAACTATATATAAAAAGAAATATTATAAGCGTATATAAAGAAGATAATATATAGAAATATTACGATGTATAGAAAGAAGATAATATATAGAAATATTATAATATATAGAAAGAATGACGTATATAAAAGAAGATATATATAGAAATATTATAGCGTATAGAAATATAACGACGTATATAAAGAAGACGGCGTATAGAAATATAACGGCGTATAGAAATATAATAGCGTATATAAAGAATAACGGCGTATAGAAATATAACGACGTATAGAAATATAACATATATAGAAATATTATAGCGTATAGAAAGAAGACGATATATATAAAGAAGACGACATATAGAAATATTACGGCGTATAGAAATATAACGATATATATAAAGATACATAACGTATATAAAGATAACGACGTATATAAATATATCGGCGTATAGAAATATATCGGCGTATATAAAAATATAACGTATATATAAAATATAACGGCGTATAGAAATATAACGGCGTATATAAATATAACGGCGTATATAAATATAACGGCGTATAGAAATATATAGAAATATAACGGCGTATATAAAGATAACGGCGATATATAAATATAACGGCGTATATAAAATAATAATATATATAAAGATAACGGCGTATATAAAGATAATAACGTATATAAAGATATCGACGTATATAAAGATATCGACGTATATAAGAGATAACGACGTATATAAATATAACGACGTATATAAATATAATAACGACGTATATAAAGATAACTATATATAAATATAATAGCGTATATAAATATAAGGTTATATATATAAATATAAGGCGTATATAAATATAACGGCGTATATAAAAAAGACGATATATATAAAAAGAATAGCGTATATAAAGAAGACGGCGTATATAAAGAAGACGACGTATAGAAATATAACGGCGTATAGAAATATAACGATATATAGAAATATATATATAGAAATATAATAGTATAAAATATAATAGCGTATATAAAGAAGACGGCGTATAGAAATATTACGATATATAGAAATATTACGATATATAGAAATATTATAATATATAGAAAAATATTACGATATATAGAAAGAAGATAATATTTAAAAAGATAACGATATATAAAAATATAAATAGTATATAGAAATATAAAAGTATATAAAATTATAATAGTATATAAGAATATAAAAATATATAAAAAATATAATAGTATATATAAAGAAGATAATATATAGAAAAAATATATATAAAGAAGATAATATATATAAAGAAGATAAAATATATAATAATAATAATATATATAAAGAAGATAGTATATAGAAATATAATATTATATATAAAAAAGATAATATATAGAAATATAATAATATATAAAAAGAAGATAATATATATAATAATTATAAGATATATATAAAAGATAAGATATAGAAATAGAATAATATATAAAAAGAAAAGAATATATATAAAAATAATAATATATAAATATATTAAGATAATATAAATAAGATTAATAATATATATAAAGATAATATTATAAATATAGAAGATAATATATATAGTTATAATAATATATAAAAATATATTAATATATAAAAAAGAAGATAGTATATAAAAAGAAGATAGTATATAAAAATATAATAATATATATAAAGAAGATAATAAATAGAAATATAATAATATATATAAAGAAGATAATATATATAAAAAAAAAAAAAAAAAGACGATATATAGAAAGAAGATAGTATATATAAAGAAAATAATATAAAGAAATAAAATAATATATAGAAAGAAGATAATATATAGAAAGAAGTTAATATATATAAAGAAAATAGTATATAAAAAGAAAATAATATATATAAAGAAAATAGCGTATAGAAATATAATAATATATATAAAGATAATAATATATAGAAATATAACGGCGTAAATAAAGAAGACGATATATAGAAATATAACGGCGTATAAAAATATTACGACGTATAGAAATATTACGATATATATAAAGATATTAATATATATAAAGATATCGACGTATATAAACTTATAAAGATATCGACGTATATAAAGATATCGACGTATATAAAGAAGATAATATATATAAAGAAGACGTACGTATAGAAATATAACGGTGTATATATAAATATAGAAATATAACGGCGTATAGAAATATAACGATATATAAAGATATATAAAAATATAACGGCGTATAGAAATATAATAGCGTATATAAAGAAGACGACGTATAGAAATATTACGATATATAGAAATATTATAATATATAGAAATATTACGATATATAGAAATATTATAATATATAGAAAGAAGATAATATTTAGAAAGATAACGATATATAAAATATAATAATATATAGAAATATAAAAGTATATAAAATTATAATAATATATAAGAATATAATAGCGTATAAAAATATAATAGTATATATAAAGAAGTTAATATATAGAAAAATAACGATATATATAAAGAAGATAATATATATAAAGAAGATAAAATATATAATAATAATAATATATATAAAGAAGATAGTATATAGAAATATAATAATAAATAGAAATATAGCGATATATAAAAATATAAAAATATATATAAAATATAATAATATATAAAAAGAAGATAATATATATAATAATAATAATATATATAAAGAAGATAATATATAGAAATATAATAATATATAGAAGAATTATAATTTATAAAAATATTTATTATTATTATTATTATTATTACTATTTTAAATTTTAATTCTAAAATTATTAAAATATTTAATATTTAATTTTTTTTTAAACTATTAAAGTAACTAATATATTATTTTAATAATAGATTTTATATTATCTATATTATCTATAAACTTCTTTAAATATTTAAATTCTAATTTAAATAAGATAAATTACTTATTAATTACTTTTCTATTAATTATATTTAAATCTATTATTATTCTTTATAATTATAGAAATAAAGTTAACTTTATTAATATTAACTTTATAATCTATATTAATCTCTTATAATATTCTCTTATATTAAATCTATTAATAGTTTATTATTATTTTTATAATCTTTTAAAAGATTTAAATTTAATTTAATTTAATATAATATTATATAAAAAAGAAATATTATATAAAAAAGAAATAATATATATAGATATAATAATATATATAAAAGAAATAATATATATAAAGATAATAGTAAATATAAAGAAGACGGCGTATATTAAGAAGATAGCGTATATAAAGAAAACGTACGTATAGATATTTAATAATATATATAAAGACGGCGTATAAAGATATAACGATATATATAAAGAAGAAGACTTATATAAAGAAAACGACGTATATAAATTTAATAGTATATATAAAGAAGACGACGTATAGAGATATAACGATATATATAAAGATAACGGCGTATAGAAAGATAACGACGTATATAAAGATATCGACGTATATTAAGATATCGACGTATATAAAAAAGACGACGTATAGAAAGATAACGGCGTATAGAAAGAAAGAATACGGCGTATAGAAATATAACGGCGTATAGAAATATAACGGCGTATATAAAAAAAACGGCGTATATAAAGATAACGGCGTATAGAAAGATAACGGCGTATATAAAGATATCGGCGTATATTAAGATATCGGCGTATATAAAAAAAAGACGACGTATATAAAGATAACGACGTATAGAAATATTACGGCGTATATAAAGATAACGACGTATATAAAGATAACGCGTATATATAGAAATATAACGATATATAGAAATATAACGATATATATAAATAGATAAGACGATATAGATAAATATAATAATATATATAAATATAATAATATATAAAAGAGATAATATATATAAATAAGATAGTATATATAAATATAATTTTTACTATAAACGATAGTCTTTTTTCTATTAAGATTATTATTATTTAAATTAATTAATAAAAAGTATATAAGAAAATAGAGAGTATTTTAAAAAGATAGAAAAATAAGTAATAGAAGATTAATATAAAGAATCGCTATAAGCGAATAATCTCTATTATTTATAAATAGTTATTTAAAAAGTAAACTAAGCTATTATCTAAAACGACTTATAGATATACTTCTACGCTATCGATTTAATTAATATTATATTATCTATTAATCTCGCTATTCGTCTATTAATAGTCTTAATTAATATCGACTATTCGATATTCTATAAAGAAAATTATTAATAATTATTTATTATTAATTTAAAGTTTAATAACTACGACTTAAAAGCGATTCGAATAATCTCTATTAATTAAATCGTATTATTTTAATACTTTCTATCTTATAGAAATTAGAATTAGAGTTATAGAATAATTATTTCTATTATTTTAAAGTAAAGTATCTTTTATAGCGCTTTAATTAATTAAGAGATAAGTATATTAAATAATTATAAAGAAATTATATTATTTATATATTTAATTACTTATAATACTTACTTATAATAATTACTTACTTATAATACTTACTTACTTATAATACTTACTTACTTATAATACTTACTTATCTATAATACTTATTTACTTACTTATTTATAATACTTACTTACTTATAATACTTACTTACTTATAATACTTATTTACTTATAATACTTACTTACTTATAATACTTACTTTCTTATAATACTTACTTATATATAATACTTACTTATAATACTTATTTACTTATTTATAATACTTATTTATATATAATACTTACTTATAATACTTTACTTACTTATTTATAATACTTATTTACTTATAATACTTATTTATATATAATACTTACTTATAATACTTACTTATTTTACTTTATTATATTTACTTACTTATAATACTTATTTATATATAATATTTACTTATAATACTTAATTACTTATAATACTTATTTACTATATAATACTTTACTTTTTTATAATACTTACTTACTTCTTATATTACTTACTTTTACTTTACTTACTTATTTTTACTTACTTATAATACTTACTTACTTACTTACTTATAATACTTACTTACTTATATATTTACTTATTTATTTACTTATAATACTTATTTACTTATAATACTTATTTACTTATAATACTTACTTATAATACTTACTTACTTATAATACTTATTTATATATAATACTTACTTATAATACTTACTTACTTATTTATAATACTTACTTACTTATTTATAATACTTACTTATTTATTTATATTACTATAGCGATATTTTAATATCTATAACTCGATATCGAGCTATTACTTTTAAAGATCTACGATTTAAATCTAACTATAGTTAAAAAACTTCTATAAAAAAAAAATATAAACTTTATTCTAAAGAACTATATTAATTATATAATATATTTTAATTAATAAAGTTATTTTTCTACGACTATTCTAATATATATATATTATAAAATATAAATATATATATATATTAATAGTCGAGTTTTTTATAAGTAATATTTTTAATTATTAAACTATATAAGCTAATTATTATTTCGAAGACTACTTTACTATATAAATTACGAATAAAAATTTAGTCTTCTAATATATCTATCTATATCGACGTATATTCTATAGTCTATATATATATATAGCTTTATTTATAAGTTATATTCATCGTAATAAGTAAGTCTAGTTACTATAAAGTAGATATAAGTATTAAATAGAATATTTATACGCTAGTAGCTAAGCGAGCTTCTTTATTTCTAATTAATCTAATATCTCTAATTTAAGATTATTTAATTTTAAACTTAAGCGATAAATAGTAATATATATAAATATCGAGGTCTATAAGTATAAAGCTTCTATAATTATTATAAAGTTATTATTACTAATTAAAAAGTAAGCTATAATTAAGATAGATAGCTTTAAAATCTTTAATTAAATATTACTTCGTTAATATTAAGTTAATTTATATAATTTCGAACTCTAAACTATATTATAGAATACGCGCTATAATTTATACTCTTTAGAATCTAAATTAATTATCTTAATATAAAGTAATAATATAAAATAGACGAAAATGAAAAATGAAAAATGGAAAATGAATTTTTAATAATTAACTTTCTACTTTAAATAGATTATTATAGTTTATATAATAAGAGATTATAGTATATAGAATAGAAAGACTTAAAAGCTATATTAAAAAAAATAAAGTTATATTAAAAAAAGATAGATATCTTTAATTATTTTAAAATACTATCTTATATATATTTTATATACTCTTTTTATTTTAGAATTATTAGATCTTAATTAAATTACTAGATCTTAATTAATTAAAATCTATATCTTAATTTTATATATAAGAAAAGTTTATTATTACGCGTATAGTCTATATTATTATTTATTATTATTAAACTTAATTAAATAAAAGTTTAAAAAAGAGATTTTAAATCTTTACTCGATATAATATATTCGATATAAAAATTATTCGTTTAAGTTAAAGTCTTTAAATAAGATTAAGAGATATTCTTTTTAATTTAATATCGTTTAGCTTAATTTTTTAGAATATAATTTTAAAAAACTCTTCTTATAATTAAGACTCTTCTTATTATCTCTATATCGCTATTTATATAAATTATTAAATTATATATTATTATAGCGTCGAGTTAATTAAAATTAAATTTATATCTTCTTTTCTTATTTAACGCTCTATCTTCGCTTTATTTAAGTATTTAATATTATATAAATAAACTAAAGTAGAGAAAGAGTTAGTAATATTTTACGAGTTTATAATAAAAAATCTTTATCTATTCTTTTCTTATATTTCGAATAATATATTTTCGCTTAATCTTCTCGCTAATAATAATAAATAGAATATAATAAAACTTTAAAAGAATATACTTTCGCTTATCGCTTTATTTATTATTCTTATTAAAGAGAAAGATAATTATTTTTTATAGTATCTTAAACTTTAAAGCGTTATTATCGTTAATAGCGAGATTCTTTTTATATAATTCTTTAAAAGAATTATAATAGAGAAAGATATTAGTTCTCTATACGATAGTAGCTAGCTTTCTTAATTATTTATTAAAATTTATTTAAATAGACTTTTTTTTAATAATATTATATTATAAGCGATAAAGTATAATATAAGTAATCGTAATTAAGATATATTTTTATTTTTCGATAATTAAAGTTTATAATAGCTATTCTATTAAACGTTTAATAAATTATAAATTCACTTTAAAAGATTTAATCTTTATCTAAATTAAATAGCTTTTATATTTATAATATAAGACTTTATTATTAAAGAGTATCTAAGTTTAATACTATTTTCTTTATCGAAATTACTTTTAATTAATAAGATTCTTAAATTAATAATAGTTATAATCTCTTAAGACGATTTAAAACTCTAGATCTTATTAAGTATTATTTATATCGAGATTCTCTCTTCTATTTTAGAAAAGTACGCCTTTTTAATATAGATTAAAAGTATTAATATAGTACTCGAGAAGTCGAAGCGCTATAATTATTAGACTCGTTATATCTTAAAAAATTTATTTATATTAATACTTAAATCAAATCTACTTAAATATCTAAATAAACTTATTTATATTAAATTATAGAAATCAATAGAAGAATTAGATTAAGACTTAATAGATATAAAAAGATATATCGATAAGTCGATTATAAATAGCTCTTTAAATTTATAATACGAGTTCGTCTTATATTATATTTATAATCTTCTTCGCGACTTAAATCTCTTCTTATATCGATTATAAGTTTTATCGAGCTTTTTAAAGTATATAATCTATTTAAGTCTTATAATAAAGATAAACTTTAATAATATACTCGATATTATAATTAATTAATTATACTATTATAATCGCGATTTAATAAATATTTAAATTAAGAATAAGCTCTTTTAAATCTAGAGAGATAAAAGAATAAATCTTAATAGCGTTAAAGATATTCTTTTAAAAGTTATAGAGCTAAATATAGAGAATATCTCCGCGTATTAAGATAAATTCTTTATTAGAAATAAATATTAAGTTTAAGATTTATTTTAATAACGTAGAAGTATAAAAGATATAAATTTCGCGATTATAGCCTTTATATATAATATTAAAATAAAATTAAACGTAGTATTCGCGAAAGAAGAATACTTATAATATTTATTCGCTTAAAGCGATCTAGGCGATCTTAAAAGATTTATAATAATATAAATAGATTATTTTCTTATTAATATCGATATAAAGATAATTCTTAAAAATATAATAAAGGTCTAATTTCTTAATAAATTATTTATTAAACTTAATAAGATAATCGAAAAGACTTTTCTCTCGAATTCTATACTATTATTTTATCTCTTTAATATTAAAGAAAATCTAATAATTCTAATAAAGTCGAAGTATAAAACTTTTTTTAATTTTTATATTAATCTCTTTTTAGATATTCTCTAAAAGAGAAGAAAGAAGAAAATATAAGATAGCTATCGTTAATTAATATTATACGCTATTAATATTATAAATCTTTATATAAAGGGCGCTAGCTATAAGCTTCGCTACTTTTAAATTATATAATATCTTCTTAATTATATTAACTAAATTAATTTAATTTATCGCTAAAAAGATAATCTTATTTATTTAAATCGTTAGCTCTTAATTAGTTAAATTCTAAAATCAAATTCTAATAATAAATAGATAAGAAAAGACGATATAGACGCTTAGATTAAGTATATTTATTATATATTCGAAATAATAATAAATAATATTACGAATATTAAAAGAGAATAAAAGTTTATTTTAATTTATAGTTTTAATAAGACGCTAATTCTTTATATAAAGATCGCTCTTAATATTATAAATAGCTAACAAATAAGAGTTAAAGTTAATCTTATTTCGAGTAAAGATAAAAAAGTTTATAAAGTTTAAGAAGCTATTATAATTAAAGTTAACTTAAATTAAACTAAGTATAAACTCATTAATATAAAAATAAATCTTAAAAGATATAGACGATATAGAGAATATATTAATAATTATCTCTTATAGCTACTTTACGATAGAAGCTTTCTATAATAAAATCTTATAATTCTAGAGAAGATTAAACTATTTAAATACGTCTATCTTATTAAGCGAATACTTTTAAATAGCTTCGAGGCTAATATACTCGCCTTTATACTTCTTTATATATTAAACTTAATCGCGACGATAAGCGAAATTTCTATATTCTCGAAAAGCCGTTAATTATTTAATAATCTTCTTCGCGGCTTTAATATAATATTACTTATTAAATAATATAGAGCTTAGACTCAATTAAATAATCTCTATTTAGAGAGTTATCTAGTCAATAACGAGTTCTTATTCTTATTCTTATTCTTATTCTTATTCTTTTCTTATTCTTATTCTTCTTATTCTTATTCTTATCGAAATCGACTAATAAAGCGTTAAAACCGTTATCGATACTCTTTAAAGTCTATTAATTCGCGTCGAACTAAGTAGATATCTCGCTTATTTTTCTTTATTTCTCGAGTATAATAAGTATTTTTACTCTCGAAGAGATTAAAGCCGAGCGCTTTAAGAGTAGATTCTATTAAAATCTCGAAGAAGAAAGAGTTAATTATAAACTTACTAGCTCTTACTTCGTAATAAAAAAATCTTAATTCTAATTATATCGATCTATATTTAATATTAGAAATATAATAAAAGAAGAATTAATAAATATATAAGTAGAAGATTAATTTATTTTTAAGATTAAGAAAGTAGATCTTAAGAAAGAAAAGGCTAGTCGCGAATATATTAACTCTTTCTTTAATATAATAAGACTTAAATTTTAATTATTTTAATTTATAATTATAATTAAAAATATATTTAAAGAAGAGTTAAGAAATAATAAAGTAGAAGATTAATATATCTTAATAAATAAAGTAGAGAATCTAAAGATAGAATAAGTAATTAATATAAATCTATTATTTAGATATAAAGAGAGCTATTAATTTAGAATATACTCGATATTATTAATTAGATACTAACTATTATTAATAATAAAAAAGCTAATCGTCTAAAAACCTACGCGACTATTATTATAATTATTATTAAATTTAAAATCTTAATATAACGTTATAGAACTTTAATTAAATAAAGAATTCGCTATATCTAGAGTTAATATAAGAATAAATTTAATTAATTAATCTTCGCTATAGCTACTTTTATTATCTAAGTTAATCTCAACTATATTATTATATATATAAATATTATCTACTTACTTCTACTCGAGATCTTTAATAAAATTAAGATTAATAAGATATAAATTAAGCTTTAAGAATATAGATAAAAAACTTAAATCTTAACTAGTCTAGCTTAAAACTTTATCTCGCTATATTTATTAAATAATAAAGAGAATAACGTATTAAGCGCGTTAATAGAATCGATATTATTAAATACGATCTTAAGTCTACTATCTCTTATAAATTTTAATTATTATCGAAGATTAAGAAAGTAGCGATTATTTATAATAAGGATTTAATATAAATAATATTATATTTAAATAAGATAAACGCTATAAATAGATAGTATAAATAGATAATATAAGTAAATAATATAAATAGAAGTAATACTTTAATAATAAAAGACGCGTAAAGAGTTAAGTAAATAACTTAAAGAGAGACTAGACGAGTAATACGATATATCTTTATAATCCTCTAAGAATTATTTTTTAAATCTCGTCTCTAGCAATTAGATATTTTAGATAAAATAATAATTAAGTAGAAATATTATTAAGTGTAATTAATTTAATTCTCGAGTCTATCGAAACGCTCTATTTATAATAATATTCGTAGAAATTATAATTAGAATTTCGAATAAGAAAAGACTTATAATTTAAGTCGAAATTTATATTTAATTATATATATAATTTAAGAAATAAAGAATAATATAATAAAACGCTTATCTCTCTTATTAATCTAAGAAATA
The DNA here is from genome assembly GCF_014066305.1 of Letharia columbiana. Lineage (NCBI taxonomy): Eukaryota > Fungi > Ascomycota > Lecanoromycetes > Lecanorales > Parmeliaceae > Letharia > Letharia columbiana. The sequence continues at coordinate 12,292 of NW_023501072.1, forward strand.
AAGAATAATATAATAAAACGCTTATCTCTCTTATTCTTTATCGCCTATTTAAATATTAATACTAATTTCCTCTAAGTTAAATCTAATCGCTAATAAATATAAAGAGACTAATTACTACGTTATATTAACTCGATATATTACTTAACTTCTATAAAATTATATTAGAATTACGCGTTATATATAAGTAAATAACTTATAATAAGAATATTAATCTTTATAATATATAAATTTAATTATAATAATAATAAAAGTTATAAACTTAATACGCTATATTAGACTAGGCGTAATAGACTTCTATAATTACAATATATTAGTATCTATATATTCTATATTAATCGATAACTAATAGTAAGACTACTTATCTTAACTACGAATATTAAAAACTAGTAAAGAAGAGCTTATTAATAGAAATCTATCTTATACTCGTAATTAAGCTATCTTTAATATTACGCAATTAATATCTAAAAGTTTATAGATTTATATTATTTAATAAGATAAAGTTTTAATTAGAATTAAGATATAATTAATAATATAATAAAATATACTTAAGCGTAAGTAATTAGATAAATTATAAATAATATTAAATATTATTATTATTTAAAGAAAGAGTTTTTCGCGAAAGAAGCTTTAAAAGATTAAATTTTATATTATTAAGATCTAGCTAATTACGAGTTTAGTAGTTTTTTAAAGTTTAGATCTTATCTAATTAAGATCTAAATTATAGACTTAACACTCTTTTTACTATCCGCGTATTAGAAAATTATCGATATTTCTATACTAGATCTTTATAGATTAACGCTAATCTTATCTCGATAGTTATTCTTAATAATTATTTATTAAAATAGTATATTATTTAATTACGCGTATCTAATACTTCTAATAATTAATATTCTTTAACTATTATATCTCTTTATCTTATATATACTCTAACTCGAGTTTTATATCGTAATATAATTAAGTAAATTAAATAATAATAAATTAAGATTAAGATATAAGTTTTATTATAGCGCTTTTATAAATAAAAGTATAACGCTAATTCTTATTATTTATTTATAGATTTAACTAATTATAATAATAGAATTTCATATAAGTATTATTATTCGCTTTAATTAAGTATATATTAGATAAGATAAATATATTTCTTAACTTATATAAATAACGTTCTTTTAATAATAGTTAATAATATAAGTTTAATCTTAAGTAATACGTTTAGCTAGATTAAGAATTCTATTTTCTTTAATTAATCGTTATATTATAGCGAAGCGAAAATTTTTAAATATAAATATATTTAAATTTAAAAATATAATCGAAGCTCTCTTAAATAGTTTATCTATCTCGATAAAAGATTAATTACTTTATTTATAATATAAATATTCGCTAGCTAATATAGACGTAATTAGAAAATATTTTAAAAATATTAAGAATTAAAGTATTTAAAGAGTTAAAGAAAAGTAATATCTCTATTATAAAGTCGACTAGATTAAAATTAAAGACTATTTATTAATATCTTATACGCTCTATTAAAAGATACTTATTAATACTATTAATAGGCTCTATAATAAATAAAAAGAGAAAGATTAGAAGAGCGATAATAGATATATTTATAAAAAAGATTAAAGTTAAAGCTAAATTAGATAAAGCGAAAAAGAAAAAAATAAAGTAGAAATTAAAATAAGATAATATCTTAAAGTTACGTCGCTAAGCGATTAATCGCGAGTACGCTAATAGAGATTATACGCTAATAAAGATCTAGTAATTAATAACTTAATAAAGAAGAATAATATCTCGATATATAATACTCTTAATTCGCTTTTTATTAATATTAAGAAGTTTAAATCTATTTATATAATCTTTATCGCTTTAACGCTAAATATATTTAAGAATCTAGATAAAAACGTTTAAAGCTTTATTCTACGATAAGACGTAATAAAGTAGAGATTTAATAATATTATATAATAATATCTATAGTAATATTATATATAAAGAAAGTATATATAAATAAGAATCTAGATAAAAACGTTTAAAGCTTTATTCTACGATAAGACGTAATAAAGTAGAGATTTAATAATATTATATAATTATATCTATAGTAATATTATATATAAAGAAATTATTAATATTATCTACGATCTATTATATAATATATAATAAAATATCATTAATTCTTAATATCTATTACTTAAATTCTTTTTATCTTAATATCTATTACTTAAATCCTTCCCCCTCTCTCTATCTAATATCTATTATTAAAATTCTTCTTATTATTCTATAAAATTAATAACTCTCTAATAAAGAGTTAAGCTTAAGCTCTTTCTCTAGCTTCTTATATACTTAATAAATAATTATACTTAGATTTAAGTCGAGTAATATCGCTCTTATTTATATAAATATTTAAAAGATTAAATATTCTATAAATTTATTATATATAGCGATAATAAGTATCGTTATTCTATCTTTAGTATAAGCGAAAATAATTAGAGTTTTTAAGCTTAAGAATCTTAATTTATGTAATAGCTAACAACTTCGCTAAAAGCCTCGCTATCGCTAATATAGTAAATATTTATATTATTAAATATAATCTCTTTAATACGTTTTCTTCTATATTTAAAGAGAATCTTTTAAAAGAGTTTAAATTATAGCGCGTTAAACTCGCGATTTAATATAAGATATAGTAATAAGTAATTAAGAATAACTACGATATAAGCTATTTAAATATCTTCGTTATATCGCTTATATAATCTACCGCCTCTATTAAATCGCGATTAAAAGAATTTCTTAATATAAGTTATTTAAATTTAAGATTAAGAGCTTAAAGTAAGATTAAAATATCGAAGACGGCGAGTTAATCTAGATTTAAGTATTATAAAAGAATAAATTAAATATCGTTATTTTAATTTCTACGTTTAAGATATACTATAATATTCTTTAAATAAGATATTAAGAGAAACGTTTATTTATATATAGTCGCCTTTATACTTTATTTTAGAAGCTTTTAAATAACGATAAATTAGATTAATTAAAGTATTTCTAATATAACTTAAATCGCGTTATATAATATTATATTAGAATTAAATAATTATAATTCTTATTTAATAGATTAGAGAATATAACTTTATTAATTAACGCGTTTTAATAAACGCTATTTAATTATAATTACTTAGCTTAACGCGTATTAAATATTTAAGAATAAGATAGATATTTAGCGCGTAGATATTTATATCTTAAAAGAATATTATATCAAATATCGATAAGACTAAACTTACGCTCTCTATATATATTAAATATATATTAAAATCGAATAAGATCTAGTCGAGAAGAACTCGAATATACTTTATATTATTTTCGAGAATTAAAAAGCCTATTATACTCTTAATTATAATAAGAGAAATATAGCTAAGTATCTTCTAATAGTAATAAAAATAAATTATATTTAATTAAGATTTTAGCTATATTAATATCTTAAAGATAATAAGATTATATATCTTATCTTCGCTAAGTTCGAGAATATTATTTAATAATAATTTATAATATTATATTTCTCTAGAATTATTAATTATATATTATAAAATAAGAGCGAGAACTACTAGCGTAGAATATATAAAAATATATATTATCGTTAGATAGCGATTATAGCTATTTTAAATCTCGAGGCGTTAAAAGATATAGCGCGATTATTATCGAACGTTAGATCTTAATTAGTTAAGACTTAATAGAAGATTAAATAATATAATTAAAATCTTTAGCGTTATAATATAAAATAGACTTAATATACTTTCTAGTTATTAGTAGTAATTATTCTTTTCTAATTATAGAAATTAGAAAACTTTAATAGAATTTAAGTTATTTTTCGCTATTAGTCGTTTATAGAGTTATTATTAACTTAATAATAATTAAGCGCGCGAATTAGTTAAATCGCGAGTACTCGCATTTAAAAAGTATACTTTATTCTTAATTCTCTTAATATTAAATATTATTTATTAAAAGAATTATAAATATATATACTTTAAAGAGCTTTATAATTATATTATTTAAGTATATTACTAAGAAGATAATAATAGATATTAATAAAGATTTAATAAAGATAAATAAGAATTTAATAAAGATAAATAAAATCGAACTTAACGATATAGATTTAACTATAACGCTACGCTCTTAGAGATAAAGATATATTAATTCTCGCTACTTACTTATAGATAAGAATATAAATTAAGATAAAATTTTATATAAGCGCGATTATTAGCTATAACTAAAGATATACTAGCTTAAAGATCTATAGATAAAGACTTATATCGATAATATCTTTCTAATATTTATTAATAATCTAAAAGTTTTTATTTAAGATTAATCTAATTTTAATCGAAGTAATTTAATTTAATTATTAATATCTATATAGCGGAGAATAATATATCTAAGTTTAAGACGCTCGACGATTAATTAATAAAGTCGACGCTCTCTTTATTTATTAAGAAACTTAATAAGCTAAAGAGATCTATCTTTATTAAGAGGCTATAGACTACTTATTAATACCTTATACACTTTATTAAAGAGATATCTACTAACGTTATTAATAAGTTCTATAATAAATAAAGAGAAGAAGACTAAGAAAATAGCGATAGATAGAATTACGAAAAAGGTTTAAGATAGATTAAACTCGTTCTATAATATTAAATTATAAATATATTAATAAAGGCGTAATAATCGTAATTAAGAGTATTAATAATAATCTTCTTCGAGTAAATAATAGTCTTAGTAAGCGTAATAAGAGAAAGAATAAGAAACTCGATAAGAAGATATTAAAAAATTATAAGATAAATATACGTAGATAAAAATTAAGAAAGTAAAGTTTTATTTAGTAATAAGGAATTATAACTTTAATCTAGTAGTATTATATAATAGAGTTAAATATATTACTTTAAGAAATTATTTAATAATAAAGAGTTATTATAATATCTATATAATAATATATAATATATAAATAAATATCGTCGAAATCTTAATATCTAATCTTTTCTATACTTATAGCGTACGCTTAATCTTAATTAACTTCTTAACTTACTTCGTTTATAGACGAGTTCTTATAACGTTTATACTATAATATATAATATATAAATAAATATCATCGAAATTCTAATATCTAATCTTTTTTATATTTATAGGTATACGCTTAATCTAATTAATTTCTTAACTTACTTCCGCTCTATAGAGTAAGGTAAATAAATTAGATTTTAGCGCGTAAAGTATAGATTTAATAGATTACGACTACGACGATTATTCGCTTTATCTAAAAGCGTATCTTTACTATAGAAATAGCGCTTATTCTTCTTTTAAATCTATTATAGATTTATATATTATCTCTATTATATCTCTAGTAGAGTATAAAGTAATTAATATTTATATATCGAATAAGTTTAATTTAGCGATAATCGACGATTCTTTTATTTATAAATTAAAATTACGAGACGAAAACGATTAGATTATCGAGAATCTCTATTTTAACTTATACGCTAATCTATTTTAATTTATAGCTTATAATTAGAAATAACGATAATTAATTTAGTATAAAGATAAGTAATATTAATCGCTACGAATAATCTTCGTACTTTAATTATTTAAGATTATCGAGATTATCTAATATCTTTATCTTAAAAAGAAGATTTATTTAATTCTTCTAAACTCGAGCTTTAACGCGTTTCGCGTTATTATTAATCTTAAAATCGATATAATAAACTTAAAAGAGCGGATTATTATTATAAGTCTTTATAATATAGTCGAGATATTAATAACTACTCTTCTACATTTAGAATACGCTATAATATTCTTTAAAAAGAAGATAAAGAATATAATCGTAGAGAAGGAAATCGTCTTTACGCTTATTCGAAGTTATATATAAATAATTATAAATTAATCTAATAAGAGCGTTTTTAATCTTATTTAGATTATATTATATTAGATCTTATTAAGAATAAACGATAATCGCCCTTATTTAGAACGTTAAGTACTTATTATTAAATAGATTTCTCTTCTCTATCGACGATATCTAATTATATCTATTTATATTAATATATATTAGGCGTTTAAGTATAAAATAAACGTTTATAGCGTAGATATTATCTTTTTAAGAGAGTAGAGTATCTAATCTAAACTCTAGATATCTCGACTTTTAAGAGAGGCTAAAGGTTTATATTAAGTATATTTTTATATTTATAAGCGTCTAAGTCGAAAGATAGATTAGAGTATCTTCATATAAATTATTAAGTCTTATATTCTTATTAGCGACTTTAATATAATTATATATATTTATAAGATAGCTTTAATAGCGTTATTAAAAGTATAAAAGATAGTTTATAATTAACTAAGGCGTTAGCTATATAAATATCTTAAAGATAATAAGATTATATATTTCGTTTTCGCTAAACTCGAGAATATTATTTAATAATAATTAGTAATATTTAAATTCTCTAAAATCGTTTATTAGTTATAAATTATAAATTAAGAGCTAGTACTATAGACGTAGATATATAATTATATATATCGTCGCTAGATAGCAATTAAAGTTATTTTAAATCTCGAGATATAAAAAGATATAGCGCTTATAACGCTTATAATATAAATTAATAAGAATTAAATCTCGATTAATTAAGAGCTAAAGGCGAGTAAACTTATAGTAGAATTATTCTTTAAATATTAAATATATTCGAATAGATATAAAGAAAATTTAGAAGATAAGTAACTAGCGAAAGAATACGCTTTATAAATCTAGCGATAAATATTTCTTAATTTATAATATCGCGAAAGCTAATTTAAAATAAACTTCGCGTTATTAATTAATTAGATAATACGCTAGCGAAGAATCTAAGTTAGTTTAAAGATAGCTCGATAGTATAAGATAATATAATTATTATATAATTATTAAAACGATAGAACTTTATAAGACTTTCGAATGTAATAATATATTTTTATTCGAGATCGATTCTTATAATAATCTAATATATATATAATTTAAGATATAAATACGCCTCGTAAAGTATCTATATCTATATTTATCGCTAATCTATTTCTATTATTATTCCTTAATTCTAATAGATTCTATATCTTCTCTACGCTGATTTTATTATCTCTATTTAAGTCTATATCGATATTTAAATCTTTTATAACGATTAATTAATTATCGATATTATCTACTTTATATTTATCGAGATCTTTATTAAATCTTAATATTCTCTTTAGATTAGAATCGCGATTAAAAGTCTTATCTTAAAGAATCTCTTTAACTTCTTTATCTATAATTACGACTAGATTAGATAAAGATTCTATATTTATAATAATTATCTATCTTAATTAAGCTATTAACGATAATACTAAAATAAATAAACGAGTTATTTATATTATTCGAAATTTAATTACTTATCTAAGAACTTATATAAAAGAGTAATTAATTAAAGAAGAATATATTAGCGAATAAGATTATTAGCTTATAATATATTAACTAATCTAAAATAAGAGAGAATCGCCTAAAAAGCGAATAATACTCTCTCGAGATATATTATTTATTATAAAGATTAGATTATTATAGATAAGTAGATAGCGAGGATCGTAAAGTAAGACTATTCTAGCGAAATTATTATTCTTAAATACTTTATTTATTTATTTATTCTAGATAACGCGAAAGATCTTATATCTCGCTTTTCGAGCGTTTTATAATATTTATAATAAATACTAAGTAATATATAAGAGAAATAATAATTTATACTTTATTATTATTTATTAATTTTTAGCGATATTCGCTAATCTTAATTATTCTAAATCTTATCTATAAGCTATTATATATTATTATCTTAAATACTAGATTCTTATATCGATTAATATTAAAGAAAGTATATTTAAAGATTAGCTAGCGAGATTTAACGATATTCTTTATACTATCTATTACTCTTATATCTCGATATCTATTAAGATTAGCTACGATTATATTAAATAAAAGTAATTTAATTATAATAGATAAGTTCGAAATCGAGATTTCTCTCTCGAGAAAGTCTATAGTTCGATAGATATTCTTATTTTTAAAATAAATTACTCGCGAAGATAAACTCGATAGAGAGTATAATATATAAATAATTACGTTACTAGAGTTAACTAAGATCTATTCGTAAGACTATAAAGAAAATAAGTATAATCTAGACTTTATTATTCGTCGTTAATTTTAACTCTTAATTATTTAATATATCTCGCGACGTAAATAAACTCGATAGAGATATAATTAAGAACTCTATTATTTTGAAAAATTATTATAATAGAGAAAGCTAATTCGTATAAGATAAATTTTCTATAAAATTTAAATAATCGAGAGTAGCTATAACGATAATAAACTCTTTTATTAACGTTAAAGAGAACTTATAGAATTCTTAAATATCTTCTTTATAATATAGTAAATTATAATATAATAAATCGTAATATAGTAAATTATAAATCTACGGCGAAAAGGGGAATAAGAGATAAAAGATAAAGAATCTATTCTTTAATCGAGTGCGGGTATATTAGAAATAGAGTAAAAATAATATAGTCTTAATCGCTATAATAGATCGATAGAAATCTATAGCGCGAGGGGTATAGAAGCTACGTTTAGAAACGATTAATTAAAAAAAAGAATATAAACGAGTAAAAAAAAAGCTAGCTACTCGAAAACGAGGCGGAGATAAAATAACGAATATATCGACGAAGACGGCTAACTTAATTAATAATTAAATTATATATTTCTATTAAGTATTTAAAAGATTAGGCGTTAGTCGACTATATAATCTAATAAGGCGAATTCGATTATATCTAAAGAAGAAAAGAGTATTAAAGTATTATTTATCGATAATATAGCTCTTATTAAAGAGTCGATAGCGGTTATTAAAGAAGTAAATTAAATCTTTATAATAATAATATTAAACGCGTATTAAGAAACTAAATACTATCTTTAAGCGATATCTATTCGATATAAAGTAATATTAGAAATATAAGAAGACGTTATAAGATATCGAAATTCTCGATTTTAATATATATAAGCGAATACGAGTCTTAGATCTAACGATCTCTTAAGAATATAAGATTATAACTCTTATTAAAGTCTACTATCTTTATATAATATAAGACTTTAATATTAAGTAAACGACGGCGAAAGAGAAAGATATTATTAATAATAATTTACGCCGAGCTTGAAATAAGCTATAGAACTCGATTACGATAAATAAGATCTATTTTATCTTATAGAAAGTATTTACGTCTAATATCTTTACTCTCTTATCGAAGTAAATTTCTAACTAATAGATATCTTTTCTATAAATTTCTATAAATCTATCTTTTTATTATCTATATTAAAAACGTAATAATAATTTCTAAAGCTCGATATAATTAAAAATAAGTTTTATAAAGATAACGTATCGTATTATCTTTAGTATTTTAAAGATTATAATATTATATCGTAATATTCTCGAGCTTATATTAAATCTCTTAATCGAAGATCGAGATATTTAATTTTTAAAGATAAAGACCTCGAAGCGTAATCGATTAAGCTTATTATAATTAATTATATTAATAGAGATCGAGCTAATTATAAATATAGATATCAAGAATATTAAAAGCGAAGATTAATAGCGAATTTAAGAGATTAAGAAGAATATAGATATTATTACGTAGAGGCTATTAAATTTAATATTATTAGATAATAATATTATATCTTTGATCTTAAAGATTTAATCGTTAAATCGAGATAATATAAATATTATTTTCGATAAAAGTAAAGAAGAAGAGTTATTTTATTTCTTGACTATATTTCGATCGTAAGAAGTAATAAATAATATTTATATAAGATTTATAGTCGTAAAAGATTATTAAATAGAAGGCTAATAATATATATATATCTTAAGAAGATACTTTCTATATATTTTTCGCTTTACTTTTTACTTACGTACTTTAGACTAAAACTATTTAAGATAAGAGAAAATCGATATAAGAGACGACTTAGTACTCGTAAATAGTTACAACTATATAAAAATAACGTATATATAAGTAGTTATATAAATATATAAATATATAGATATATAATTAGATATATTTAATACGAGAGTAATTAAGACTTTTCTAAATATATAAATAATTTAAAAAGATCTCTTAGCGCTAGAAAAACTCTTAATATCTAAGCGATATACTCTAAAGTGAAAATAAAGCTATATATAGAATATATAGATATAAGTAAAGAGAGAGAATAATAATATAACTCTAAAAGAGAACGATTTAAATAAAGAGCTTACTATTAATATAGTAGCTATATAAATAATACTCGCTATAATTATCTATATCTCTACTATCGTATATCGTATAATAATAAAACGATTAATTAAATAATTACGAACGCTATAGTCTTAGAATAAACTTACTAATTTATAGTTTCTATAGTCTCTACTATTGCGAATAGTAAGACGTATAATATAAGAGAATAAATAGAAATTATATGGGACTTAATTATATAAGAATACGCTATACTTAGTATAGAGTTATCTTAACGCGAAGGCTACTCTAACGCGAATCGATTTTATATCTAAATTCTAAAACTTTAAGTATAGCGTATTCTTATATAATTACGATATATAGATTATAAACGAGATTAAGTACTTTTTCTATATCCGCGCGTATATCTTATAGAGAGTATACGTATAGTAATATATTACGGTATATATATTCGCTCTTTTAATTTACCTTCGTAACTAATCGATAATATATTTTAAATAATATATATTTATCTAATAATCTCATTTTCTAAGAAATATCTATATATTCTTTATATATCTCTAAATTTAAAGTTCTCTTAATATTCGCTATTTATATTTCGTTATATATTATAAGACTTTAATACTATTTCTAAATTACGAAGATATATTCTTTTTCTAAAAGATATAATAAAGATTTCGTAGTACGTTATTAATATTTTAAAGTTAACTTAAGATATTAATATAATTAACGATTTATAGCGTAGATTAATATTAGATAAAATATAAAAAGTTTATAAATTATATCTAACGACTTAGCTATAAGCTATATATAAACGTATTAATCTTCGCTTAATAGACTTTAATAATAGCGTTAATAGCGATATCGATTTTATCGATATTATCGAGGCGATTAATTAATTAGCGGATTTAATATATAGATATTAAAAGTAATAACGAATTCGCGATATTCGATAAAACGTTTATAATATTAATTATAATATATAAAATATTATTAATAAAAGCGTCGATAAGACTATATAAATCGAGTTATAATAGATATATTGTTAACGATTAGCTTAATCGCGAAGAATATAAGATTTTTATTTAAAATATATTAGAAAATAAGATTAACTTATTAAGTTTTATAAGATTAAGATCTAGATCTAACGCTTTAGCGTTATACTAGATAATTATTTATTATTATTTTTAACTTACTCTCTATATCTTAGAAAATTTATATTTAAATATTATTATAAGTATAGCTTTTCTTAAAGAAATTTAATAGATAATATTATAAATTAAATTATTATTAGATATTTATAATCTTTAACTCTTCGATATAAATAGTATTATTCGCGCGGCGATAGAATATATATATAGTCTTTTCTAATTACTTACAAATACTAATATCTAAAAAAGTCGATAATAGATATAAGTTAGAATATAAAATTTCGATTATTAGCTAATATTATAATAAGGGACTTTTCGCGTAGTATAAACGAGTATAAAATTATAAGAGAGAGAAGAATATAAAGAAAGAGGGTGATAATAGAGTAGAGTAGATAAATAATAAGATATTTATTAATCGCTTCGCTAGCGTAGAAGTTATTAATAAATTTAAGATATCTCTAAAGATTCTTAATTATCTCGCGAATAAGATAAAGTATTAGAGCGAGTAATTAAGATATAAAAGTAGCGAGAAGTAGAAGAAGAAATAATATAAAAAGACTACGAATTCGTTAATTAATAAGAGCGCATATAGAATATAAAAAGAAGAAGAATATATGAGATATAAAGAAGAAGGGAGATAATAGTAAGAACTCGAATTTCTATAAGAATAAGAAGGAGAATAAAGCTTTTTAGTAGATCGCTCGAAAGCTAGCATCTCGACGTATCGATAAGAGAAAACAAGTATTTCTCTCGAGTAGCGAGGTATTCTTAAAAGAGTCGCCTAAAAAGAAGGCTTATATAAATAGCTCTACGCTCTTAATTAAAGTTATAAGCGCTATAAGTAGCGTAATAAAATTATCTCGTAATAAATTAGAGGCTAATTCTTTTATAATTATCTATTATTATATAAATCTAGACTAATTATAATCGTAGAGAATTCGTAAAAGTAACCGTCTTATTCTATTACGTATTATAAAGTTAAGCTAAATATACCGCGTATAATAATGAAATTATTTTATATAGTTTATATAAAAAGTAAATAAGCGAGGCTAATTATCGAATAAGAGTTATCTATTATTTTCTAATTTATATTAATCTTAATTATAGAGAAGCTTCTTAAGAAGATAGTATAAATAATAAAGCTATAAAAGTATAAATTAGATAAATAATAAGTAAAAGATTTACGAGCTATAGAATAGATAAGATAATAAATCTTATAATATATAATAGTCGATAGAACGTAGTCTACGTAGAACGTATATAATCGAACTCTTATTTCTATAACTTATATTATTAAGCGGCTTTATTATATATTCTAGATGATTAAAGTAATAAGCGCTATTAATAGAACGCGATTTTATTAGAATATATATTAAGCTCTCTATCGTCGATATTAATCTATATAATACTCTAATTAATAATATAGTATTATAGTAATAATTAATAAATTAAATTAGAGACGCTATTAAAGATTTTAATACTCGTCTTTATATAGAGAGATCTAATATACGCTAGCTTACTATTAATAATACTTATATATTACCGCTACGCGTATTAAACTTAATCTTAAAAGAGTTTATAATAAAGATAAATATATTCTAAAGCGAAGTAGATTATATCTAAATATTCGAATAGAGTAATAAACGTTAACGTTTAATTCTAGTTATAAATTTATTTTTAACTATAGTCTTAACTATATATAGATCTAAGAGAGCTTATAAATAGACGATTAATTTAAAGATAATTTAATAAGAAGATTAATATATCCTACGCGCGGATATACGTATATTTATAAATATTTAAAAAGATTATAAGCTCGACGACTTAAATATAGATAATAATTAATTATAATTATTTATAAACTAATATAGTTAATAGATAGTACTTAATTTATATAAAAGCGAATTAAAAGCGTAATTAAAGCGTCGAGATCGCTCGATAAAGCTTAATAGCTTTATAAACACGTTAATAATAGAAATTATATATCTATATAGCGAGATTCAATAGCGTTAGAGCTAATATATTATATAAAGCCTTTTATAAATCGAGAATAAGCTAGATAATTAGATTACTTCTTTAATTAAAAGAGAGATAGATAATAATATTAAGAGGCGATCGGCGTTACTTATAAATATAAGTTATTATTATTACTTATTTATTAATTTTATTAACTAATATTAGAAAGAGAATATTAAGTCTATATATAAGTTTTAATATATAATTAAATATAAATCGTAGTTATCTATCGTAGATATAGATATTTATTATTATTTAATTATCGACTTTATTAATTAGTATTAATAATAGAATTTTAAGTCTATATATAAGATATAGAGTATAATAAAATATAGTCTTCTTCTATCTAATACGAAGATAAGAGCTCTATATAAATTATTAACGCACTCGACTAAGATATCTAGCGTTAATATATTTATATTAAGCGAGTACTTAATAGAAAAGAGAATTAATCTTCTTTAAATATATCTTTAATTAAGATAGCGAAGTTAATAAACGCGAAGAGAAAATAGTTAATAGAGTCTAATAATAAGATAATAGCGAAAAATCGAAAATAACGTTAACGCTTTTTAAATATATCTTTAATCGAAATAGCGAAGTTAATAAACGCGAAGAGAAAATAGTTAATAGAGTCTAGCGATAAGATAATAGCGAAGAGTTAAAAGTAACGTTAACGCTTTTTAAATATATCTTCGATCGAAATAGCGAAGTTATAAACGCGAAGAGAAAATAGCTAATAAAGTCTAGCGATAGAATAATAATAAAAAGTTAAAAATAACGTTAACGCTCTTTAAATATATCTTTAATCGAAATAGCGAAGTTAATAAACGCGAAGAGAAAATAGCTAATAAAGTCTAGCGATAAAATAATAGCGAAAAATCGAAAGTAACGTTAACGCTCTTTAAATATATCTTTAATCGAAATAGCGAAGTCGATAAACGCGAAGAGAAAATAGCTAATAGAGTCTAGCGATAAAATAATAGCGAAAGATTAAAAGTAATATATTATAAGAATAACTAATAAATAATAGATAAGTCGAGAGAGAGTTAAAAGATAGAAAGAGATTTAAATATAATATTACGCTCTTAATCGAAGTATAAAAGCGTTACGCGTAAGATAATAGATTTATCTTTATATATATAATAAACTAGTTCTTAAATATAAACTATCTATACGTATAAGATTCTATATAAATTCGCTATTATAGAATATATAGAAGAGTCTATAAATCGTAAATTAATTAGAAATTTAAAAGTATATATTACTAGTATTAGATCTTAATTAATTAAGATTTATTTAATAACGCTAATAAGGCGTAATTAAAAGTATAAACTATCGATTTATAGATAAAAGTATACTTCCCTCTATTATAAGATTATTAGACTATTAAATCTTATTTAATTAAGATTATCGTTTTCGCTTATAATAGTATAATCTTTATTTCTTTATTTTCTAATCTAATTTAATACTTTTATTCTTATCCGCTTTATTTAACTACTTATTCTTATTTATATTCTTCTTATTTATATTCTCTCTATCCGTATTCTCCTTATTCGTATTCTCCTTATTCATATTCTCTCTATCCGTATTCTTCTTATTCGTATTCTCTCTATTTATATTCTCTTTATTCGCTATCTTACTTTTAATAATATCGCTCGCTTTAAGAAACACTCGATTTAGAGATTATAGAATTAATAATTTAAAGGGAGTAAAAAGCTTCTCGAGGATTATATTCTTTAAATTTATTATATTAGCCTTTATAAGAGGGATTTAAGATACTATATCGCGCTTTAATATCTCTATAATATATATATTAAATACTATAAGAAAAATCTTTATATTCTTAATTACTATTAATTAGCGAGTAATTAAACTTATATAAACTCTCTAACTATAAATTTTTAAGTAGCTAGAGAAATATTAATATAGAATCTAGATAATTATTCGAGTTTCTTATATTTATAAAAAGAGAGAATTTAAAGAAAAAAAGAAGAAGATTATATATTTAAAGGCTTACGAAAATTCCCTTAATACGTCTTTAGTATACTTCTTCTCTATTACTCTCTTATATTTTATAGTCTAATTAAGATACTTAGATATATAGCTAAAAAGAGAATAAGTAATATATTAAGCGATAAGATTTAAGTCTCTCTTCTTTACTTTTAATTAATATTTTTTATAGATCTTCTTAATATAGCTAATAACTTCGATATCGCGATTATTAATTAAGATCTTCTTAATCTCTATTATAAATAACGTAAATTTCGCTAAATCGAATAATCTAATATACTCGATATTTATAATCTAAGTAAGTTCGCTAAAAATAATATAATACTAATTAACGATCTTCTATAACTCGATTAATATTTTATTAAAAGCGAGTATATAATAGAAGAAAGCGCTCTATATTAAGAGAAGAATTTACTAAATATAAACGAGATTATTTTTAAATAATATTATTTCGAAATAGTTAAGAATATTAATTTAAGTCTAAATTAGCGTATAATCTTAGATAAATAAATTATTTAGAATATCGTAATAGCGAAAGTTAATATAAATTTATTTAAATAGAGTTATTAATATAAGCGTAATATTCGTCTTACGCTTCTTAGATATCGTCTAAATATATATATATTAATCGAGATCTATATAGAGTAGAAGATAATAAGTAGAGATATCGAGATTATTTCGATCTTAGATACGCATTTCTTAGATACGCGTTTCTTAATTACGCGTTTCTTATATTTTTTAAACTCGCGTTTCTCTACTTTATAATCGCTAATAATTATTTATTCTAACTTAAAGTCGAGTTTTTATATCTCGCGATTATTATTAGATTAAGTAATTTTAAAATTTAATATTATTTAACTAGTCGTCTCGCTTAATAGAATAAAATTCTTATCGCTTTTATAGAGCTTCTAATTAGAAGCCTTATCTTTCTTACTAAATTTAGAATTTTTAATAGTAAGAAATATATTAATATTATTATTAATAGCTAACTTCGACTTTTTAATAATCTTTTTAGCCTCTATCTTTATATTCTTAATCTCTATTTTTACTTTCTTAATATCTATCTTTACTTTCTTTAAATTTATAATAATCTTTTAAATAAATATTAGAATATAATTAATCTTATACTCGATATCTTAATTAAATAATCTCTTCTTATTAACGTAGTTATAGATAACTTATAGAGTCTAAATTATATTAATTCGAGTTAGATTAATAATAAATATAAACTTATATAATCGAGATCTATAATTAAACTATCGACTAAGAAATTACTATAATTAAAACTATAATTAGAGATTATAATAGTCGAGATTTATAAAGAAATAGCGTATAAGAAAATTTATTAATATATATAAATAAAAAAATCTATTAATATATATAAATAAAAAAATTAAAAGTAAAGATAATTACTATAAAGTAGTCGAGGTTAAGAAATATTATATTATTAAGATTATTAAGCTTCTAGCGTAGGCGCTAGCTTTTCTAATAATCGAGATTAAAAAATAAATCTTAATAAATTAAGATCTAATTTTATTATAATTAAAAGAGAAGAGATTATATTACTATAATTAAAAGAGATAGAAGATTATAAGACTATAATAGAAGAGAGCTTAAAGAAGAATAATAATTATAATTATACTATATATAGCTTTAGCGTAAAAAGTCTTATATCTTAACTAGCTTACTCGAGTAGAATTAATTATTATTATTTTTATTATCGCGTTTTAACGCTTATTCTTTTCTTTTTAATAGATTTATTATAATAGATTTATTATAATATATCTCTTATAATTAAAATTCGCTTAATTTTTATTATATTATATATTATTTAATATCGATAGCGTTATAAGATACTTCTTATTATAAAGTATCGCGAGATATATAAGAATACGCTTTTTATATTAACGAATTTCGATTAATAAAATTAACTCTTTTATATATATCTAGATTATTAAAATAAAGAAGAAAATCGCCTTATAAATAATAGAAGCTTCGATATATATTTAAAGTTTTCTTATTAAAATTCTATTAGCGACGATATATTAATCTTCTCCCCTTCGACGACTCCTCTCCCCCTTTCTTTATCGACTTCTCTTTTTCTCTCTTATTTTACTTCGCTTTTATAGTTATTAAGCGTCAAAATTATATTATAACTTCTTACTCTTAACTCTTTAGACTTTCTTTCTTTTAACTTTATTTACTCTCTTAAAAGTAGAGATAAATAATTTATTCGCTAGCGATAAGATAATTAATTTATATAAGAGATATATATCGCTAATAAATAATAGATAAGATCTTTTCTTCGTCGATTTCTCTCTCTCTCTCTTATCTCGCTTCGCTTTTATAGTTATTAAGCGTTAAAATCGAATTATAACTCTTTACTCTTAACTCTTTAAACTCTCTCTCTTTAACTTCGCTTACTTTCTTAAAAATAAAAATAAATAATTTATTCGCTAGCGATAAGGCGATTAATTTATATAAGAGATATATATCGCTAATAAATAATAGATAAGATAAAAGACGGCGAATATTACTTCTACGTTAAGAAGATAATTAATAATAAAAGATTATATATAATAATTTACTATTTTACGTATAAGAAGTCTAAGTATTTTTTATATATCGAAAGATACTTAAATATAAAAGCTAATATCTCTTATTTATTTTATTATTTAATATATATTAGAATAGAGAAGATATAGACTTAGAAGAAGTTTAAGAAGTTAATATTTTAGAATAAATAATAATATTATTATTAAAAGTTTAAGATATTAAAGAAGAAATCGAAGAATAAATAGAAGAAGGAATAAGAGATCTAGGATTTAAACGAAATCTAAGAATAAGATAAAATTACGCTTATACGTAGATCTTAAATATAGATATAATATTTCGACTTACTAAAGATAGATTATAAGTATAAACTACGTTTAAAATAATAGCTTAATAATTAGCGAGCTATTTCGCTTTCTATAAATAGAGTAAGATTAATAAAAACGTAATAATATAATATAGCTAAGTATATTACTTTATCTACTCTCTCGAGAGTAAGATAAAATATTTAATTTAAATCTTTATATATATAATTAATAAGATTAGCTCTTAATTAATTAAGATTTAATTAAGATATATTATTTTAGAAAGCTAACTATCGAGCTTTAAGAAATCTTTATTTATAAGATTTTAATATATATAAAAGATTATAACGCTTAATAATATTTTATAATTAGATTTATAGATATAGAGGCGCTAGCTTTTCTAATAATCGAGATTAGAAAATAAATCTCGATAAATTAAGACTTAATTTTATTATAATTTAAAGAGAAGAAATTATTATAGTTAAAAGAGATAGAAGATTATAAAATTATAATAGAAGAGAGCTTAAAGAA
Organism: Letharia columbiana; assembly: GCF_014066305.1. NCBI lineage: Eukaryota > Fungi > Ascomycota > Lecanoromycetes > Lecanorales > Parmeliaceae > Letharia > Letharia columbiana. The sequence goes on from NW_023501072.1 coordinate 31,127, forward strand.
GAATAATAATTATAATTATACTATATATAGCTTTAGCGCGAAAAGTCTTACGCTCTAACTAGCTCGCTTAAATAGAGCTAATTATTATTATTTTTATTATCACGTTCTAACGCTTATTCTTTTCTTTCTAATAAATCTATTATAATAGATTTATTATATATCTTACACCCTCGCTATCGCTTATAATATATATCTTATAATTATTTTCGAATTATAAGACAATACTTAAGTATTAAAGATAACGACTTAAATTATTAATATATCTCGAAAGTTAACTCTATTATAATAATTATTATAATTAAATAATAATCGAGTTATTATAGATCTTAATAAGAAGATAACTACGTATTCTATTAGCTCGATAAATTATAACTCGATATTATATATATTATTAGAAAATCTCTAACTATATAATCGTTATTTAAGATTAAACTCTTATAAAGTTATATATCTATTATTACTCGCGATAAGATAATATAGAAAGCTATAGATTTATTATAATATACTTATTATAATATATTTATTATTTATCTCTACTTATAAAGCTAATATTAAAATTCGCTTAATTTTTATTATATTATATATTATTTAATATTAATAGCGCTATAAAGCGCTTCTTATTATAAAGTATTACGAGATATATAAGAATACGCTTTTTATATTAACGAATTTAGATTAATAAAATTAACTCTTTTATATATATTTAAATTATTAAAATAAAGAAGAAAATCGCTTAGCGAATAATAGAAGCTTCGATATATATTTAAAGTCTTCTTATTAAAATTCTATTAATAACGATAAATTAGTCTTCTCTCTCTTCGACGACTTCTCTCTCTCTTTCTTCGCCGACTTCTCTTTTTTACTTTTATCCCGCTTTCTTAAAAGCGAAGCTTTCTTTATCTTAGTTATTAAGTATTAAAATCAAATTATAACTCTCTACGCTAAACTCTATAAACGCTCTCTCTTTAACTTTATTTACTCTCTTAAAAATAAAAATAAATAATTTATTCGCTAGCGATAAGACGATTAATTAATATAAGAGATATATATCGCTAATAAATAATAGATAAAACGAAAAACGGCGAATATTACTTCTACGTTAAAAAGATAATTAATAATAAAAAATTATATATAATAATTTACTATTTTACGTATAAGAAGTCTAGATATTTTTCTTATATTAAAAGATACTTAAGTATAAAAGTTAATATCTCTTATTTATTTTATTATTTAGCGTATATTAAAGTAGAGAAATTATAGACTTAAAAGAAATTAAAGAAATTAAGTTTTCTAAATAAGAGATAATACTATCGCTAGAAGTTTTAAATATTAAAGAATAAATTAAAGAATAAATAAGAGAAGAGATAAGAGATCTAAGATCTTAACGGAATTTAAAAATAAGATAAAATTACAAATCTAGATTATTAAGATAAAGAAGAAAATCGCCCGGCGAATAATAGAAGCTTCGATATATATTTAAAGTTTTTTATTAAAATTCTATTAATAACGATAGATTAGTCTTCTCTCTCTTCGACGACTCCCCTTCTTCTTTCTTTATCGACTTCTCTTTTTTACTTTTATCTCGCTTTCTTAAAAGCGAAGCTTTCTTTATCTTAGTTATTAAGTATTAAAATTAAATTATAGCTCTTTACGCTAGACTCTTTAAACGTCTTTTCTTTAATTTTATTTACTTTCTTAAAAGTAAAAATAAATAATTTATTCGCTAGCGATAAGGCGATTAATTAATATAAGAGATATATATCGCTAATAAATAATAGATAAGATAGAAGATAGCGAATATTACTACTACGTCGAAAAGATAATTAATAATAAAAGATTATATATAATAATTTACTATTTTACTTATAAGAAGTCTAGATATTTTTTTTATATTAAAAGATACTTAAATATAAGAGTTAATATCTCTTATCTATTTTATTATATAGCGTATATTAGAGTAGAGAAGCTATAGACTTAAAAGAATAAATTATCTCCGCTTCGCTCTCCGCTCTACTCTTCGTAAGTTTAATTACTTATTTATTTATATATATCGCCGCGGCGATACTCTACTTACTTATTTACTTATATATATTATCGCGATAACTCTTATAAACCTAGTTATTTAAAAAATAAAGAGAAATTATAGCGTTTAATTAAAGTAATAAACTAATTAGCGAGGCTACGATATTTTCTCTAATACGCTATATCGTTAATTCGGCGAGTATTATAGTAATTATCTTAAGAATTATATACTATAAGAGAATTTCTATATAATACTACGCGTTTATTAAGATATATAATATTTTTAAATATTAATATCGCTACTATAGCTAAGTTAGCTAAGTTTTTTAATAAAATAAAATTAAAAGTCTACTTTTTAACTACTATATTATAGCTTCTAATTTAATAAAGATCTATTTAACTATTTATTCGACTTTTATTAAGAATTTCAAAAAAGGCTATATTACGTAATTATATATTTTTATTAAGAATTATATATACGTAGAGTATAAATATTATATATCGGACGATATATTAAAAAATTAAGTCTTAATAGAATTTTCTATTTAGACTTATCTTAAGATCGATAAAATTAAACTAAGACTATATATAAAAGACTATAACGCTTAATAATATTATATATTAAATTAATATAATATAAAGATTTAATATATATAACTAGTAAATATAAAAGAAAGTATATTATAACTTATATAAAGAAGAATAGATTTTAGTATTAATAATATAAGATTTATATAACGCTAAATTTCGACGTATATAAACGAATATATAACGCTAAATTTCGGCGTATATAAACGAATATATAACGCTAAATTTCGACGTATATAAACGAATATATAACGCTAAATTTCGGCGTATATAAACGAATATATAACGCTAAATTTCGGCGTATATAAACGAATATATAACGCTAAATTTTAACGTATATAAACGAATATATAACGCTAAATTTCGACGTATATAAACGAATATATAACGCTAAATTTCGGCGTATATAAACGAATATATAACGCTAAATTTCGACGTATATAAACGAATATATAACGCTAAATTTCGGCGTATATAAACGAATATATAACGCTAAATTTCGGCGTATATAAACGAATATATAACGCTAAATTTCGGCGTATATAAACGAATATATAACGCTAAATTTCGGCGTATATAAACGAATATATAACGCTAAATTTCGACGTATATAAACGAATATATAACGCTAAATTTTAGCGTATATAAACGAATATATAACGCTAAATTTCGGCGTATATAAACGAATATATAACGCTAAATTTCGGCGTATATAAACGAATATATAACGCTAAATTTCGGCGTATATAAACGAATATATAACGCTAAATTTCGGCGTATATAAACGAATATATAACGCTAAATTTCGCTTTAGCGTATATAAACGAATATATAACGCTAAATTTCGGCGTATATAAACGAATATATAACGCTAAATTTCGGCGTATATAAATAAATATATAACGCTAAATTTCGACGTATATAAACGAATATATAACGCTAAATTCCGGCGTATATAAACGAATATATAACGCTAAATTCCGGCGTATATAAACGAAAATATCGCGCTATAGTAATCTTATTTTTTTTAGCGAAGACGAATCTCGAATTCGATTTCGAAGATCTCTAAATCTATATTTTATCTACTATTAAGTATCTATATTAATAATTATACTATATAAGATATTTAAATAATATAAAATAGTTTAAATAATAGAAATTAAGTTAGATTTTGAAAATTTTATAGAGAAAATTTAAATTATAACTAGGTTTATAGATATAGACTAGTAAAAGCGATAAGAGCTTTCGATAATTAAGACTCTTATATAGTTATCTATAGATGAATAGCTATCGATATTATCTATAGATAATATTAAACTATTAAATCTCTAGATACTCGATAAAGAAGCGGCGGTCTATATAATAATAATAGAGTAATTATTAATATTAAATTCGTAATATATAAAGAATAGCTATTTCGTATAACATTTCGATTATATATTAAATAAGAACTTTATCTTTATCGAATCTTTTAATACGATAGCGACTCTTTACTTACTCTTTTTATAATTTTTAACTATATCGACTCTTTTTAGATAAGATTCTCGAGTATTAACTATAATTCGACTATATCGATTTACTTTAAAGCATTTATTAATATAGAATTAAGAGAACTCTAAGTCTTTAAAGTCGTCGTTATTAAATATAAAATAGTTTTTAAATAATATAGTAAATAGATCTTTATTACTATTATAGGCCTTATTATAAATAAGATTATCTTTACTCTATAATAGATTACTTAGATTTAATTTAATAAAGATTAAATTTATATTACGCGTTAATATAAAAGAATAGCGTAAGACTATAAGATAATATACGATCTATTAAGAATTATAGAACTCTTATATCTATTACTTAAGATAGTATATCTTTTATAATAATATAATATCGTTAATAGCGAAAATATCTTTAACTTCGATATTAAGTTACGCGTCGTCTTAACTTAAATAACTCTTATTATAAATATTATAATAGAATTTTATAAGCTTAAGAAAGTTATATTTTATTAGAGCGAGGCTATTATATTAAGTCGAGCTCTTAAAATTATAAACTATAATAATTAATATTAAATCTATAAACTTAGAATATTTATTACTCTTATAAAATATATACTTCTAGAACTATTTTAATAGATTAATAGATAGTAAATAATTAATATTAATTAGATAACTAGCGTTATTAATACTCTACTCTTTCTTAATATATATCTTATAATTTATATTAATATAGCTCCGCGGTTAATACTATTATATATAATAACTATAGATATTTCTAAGCGTAAATTAAATAATATTATTAATCTATCTACTTTACTTATTATTATTTAGATATATAATATCGAAGTTAGTTATTAAAAGATAAGAGAAGAAAATATAAATAGCGGCTTTTAAGTCGCTATCGACGACGCTATAATTTAAGCGAAGTTATTTTATCTTATATAGTTTTAAATTATAAATAATTATTTATTAATTCTAAATAATTTATTATAGAAATAATAATTAAAGTATAAAGTAAAACCTACGTCGATAAATAGCTAGATTCGAAATATCGAAGATTATATTATTAATATCTTAAAAGCGTTGAAATATAAGATCTTTGTTTTAAGCCTAACGTAAAAAGCGCTCCTTCGATCTATTAAAATTAATTATTACTAAGTTCTTATTATTTATAAAAAGAGCTTTTTAATTAATAGTCTTAAAATTATTTACTACTTTATTTCGCTTTATAATCTTATTCTAATATAAAAGACGTAAAGCGTTATTAAAGAAGAATTCTATAAGAAGATATTAATTTTAATAATCGATTATTTCGCGAAGAAAAAGAATATCTTCGAGAATAATATCAAGATTACTCGCTATTTAATATTAATTAGATTTTAAAGAGAGATTTAATAATAATATATTATAGATATAATAAGTCTTTTAGCTAGCTTTAAGAATCTCTATAGTATTATTATATAAGTTTATAAAGAGAGTAATATCTTTAAATATAATTTTTAATCTTCTAGATTTATTTATAAAAGTTAAAAGATAATCGCGTCGCTCTAATTTAGAGCTAAAATTATATATATTTTTTAATCTATAATTATACTTATTTAAATATTTTAAAAAGAGATTAACTATTAAAAAATTAAGAGTATTAAAATTAGTAAAATTAGACTTAACTTCGCTTAATATTAAATATCTTTTAAATTATAAAGAAAGAAAGAGTTATATCGAAGAGAGTATATATAAAAAACTCTTAGATTAAGAAGAAAGAAAGAGTTATATTAAAGAAAGTATAAATAGAGAACTCTTAGATTAAGAAAAAAGGGAGAATTATATCAAAGAAAGTATAGATAAAGAACTCTTAGATTAAAAAGAAAGAGAGAGTTATAGAAGAAGAGAGCGAAGATAAAGAACTCTTAGATTAAGAAAAGAAAGAAAGGGTTATAAAGAAGAGAGCGAAGATAAAGAACTCTTAAATTAAGAAGAAAGAGAGAGTTATAGAGATAAAAGCGAACTTAAGAATCTCTCTATAAATATATAAATATTTAATTATAATAATAAATATAGAAAACTCTATCGCTTAGTTTTAATTATAGATATATATTTATAGCTAAGATATCTATAATCTTAATAAAATTCTAGATAAATAGAATATTAAGAATTTATTTACTTAGTTTACGCGATTTACTAAAACTTAAGAAAGCTTCTTTAAATAGTAATCTAGTTAAAGATTAAGTAATTATATTACTCTTACTTTAAGATCTAATTAAAAGATTAAATATAATCTAAAAAAGAAATTATTATTATTATAATCTTATTTTAATAAGAATAATATCGCTATTCTTCTCTAACTCTCTTAATAAATTAAAACTCTCTATAATATTAATAATCTAATTATTTTTTATTTAAGTTATCTCTTATTACTTAGCTATAATTTTAAAGAGTAAAAAACTCATAAGATTTAAGAATTACGATAAAATAGTTATATCTACTTATAGAAATTAAATTTTATATTTAATTTAATATCTAGCTCGATATCTAATTATAGCCTCGCGAGCGAAAACGTATTTTTCTTCTAGAGTCTTTTTAGAATAAGTTATTATAACGAAGAAAAGAGAGTAGAGAAATAAAGATTATATTCTTATAAGAGATAAGATTAGATTAAATATATAGTAAGCGCGTAGTAAATATAAGTTAAAGATAAAATTCTATATTAAGATAATTAGAAATAAAGTAATAGAGAGTTTTTTTTTTATTTAGATAAATATTATCTATAGATAATAATAACTTATTAATAATATTTAATTAAATAAATTATATATAATAATAATAGCGTAAAGCTAAATTTAATTAAATATATTATTTATAATAATAGACGATATTAATTTTTTAGTAGAATAAGGCTAAATTTAATTAAATATATCGCTTATAAAATAACGCGTACGATATTTATTTAAATAAATATTATCTATAGATAATAATAACTTATTAATTTATTAAATTTAAATATATTTTATAATAATAGACGATATTAATTTTTTAATAGAGTAAGGCTAAATTTAATTAAATATATTACTTATAATAATAAGCGATATTAAAATATTTAGCTTCGCCCGTAATTATAAGTAAAAGTTATTATTAAATAAAATATATTTAAGTAGATATAGTCTATAGATTTTAGCGTCGCGATTATAGAATATTAAAAGATTTTAAATAAAGTAATATATAAAGAAGAAAGTAGATTAGATAATTAAAAATTGAGAACGCTATTAGATTTAGCGTATTCGCTTTTATAATCTTAAATCTTAATATTATTATTAAAAGACGTAAAATAATAAAATGAAAATCTAAAAGAAATTTTTTTTTTTTTTTTTTTTTTTTTCTCTAAGTTTTACGTATTCGTCGCTATAACTATTTTAATTTAAGATTCTAGATAAATAGAATATTAAGAATTTATTTACTTAGTTTACGCGATCTACTAGAACTTAAGAAAGCTTTTTTAAATAATAATCTAGTTAAAGATTAAGTAATTATACTACTCTTACTTCGAGATTTAATTAAAAGATTAAATATAATTTAAGAGAGAGATTATTATCGCTACGATTTTATTTTAATAGAGATAACGTTATTATTTTTCTCTAACTCTCTTAATAAGCTAAAACTCTTTATAATATTAATAATCTAATTATTTTTTATTTAAACTATCTTTTATTATTTAACTATAACTCTAGAGAATAAAAGACTCGTAAGATTTAAGAATTACAATAGAATAGTTATATCTACTTATAGAAATTAAACTTTATATTTAATTTAATATTTAGCTTAAAAGTCTAGCTATAGTCTCGCGAGCGAAAATACGTTTTTCTTTTAAAATCTTTTTAGAATAAGTTATTATAATAAAGAAAAGAGAGTAAAGAAATAAAAATTATACTTTTATAAGAGATAAGATTAAATTAAATATATAGTAAGCGCGTAATAAATATAAGTTAAAGATAAAATTTTATATTAAAATAGTTAAGAATAAAGTAATAGAGAGTTTTTTTTTTATTTAAATAAATATTATTTATAGATAATAATAACTTATTAATAATATTTAATTAAATAAATTATATATAATAATAATAACGTAAGGTTAAATTTAATTAAATATATTATTTATAATAATAGATAATATTAATTTTTTAATAGAGTAAAACTAGATTTAATTAAATATATTACTTATAATAATAAAGATTATTAAAATATTTAACTTCGCGCGTAATTATAAATAGAAGTTATTATTAAATAAAATATATTTAAGTAAATATAATCTATAGATTTTAGCGTCGCGATTATAGAATATTAAAAGATTTTAAATAAAGTAATATATAAAGAAGAAAGTAGATTAGATAATTAAAAATCGAGAATATTATTAAATTTAATATATTCGCTTTTATAATCTTAAATCTTAATATTATTATTTATTCTATTATATAGTATATATTAAAATAGAGAAATTATAGATTTAAAAGAATAAATTATCTTCACTTCGCTCTTTACTCTACTCTCTATAAATTTAATCGCTTATTTATTTATATATATTATCGCGACGATATTCTACTTACTTATTTATTTATATATATTACTATAATAACTCTTATAAGTTTAATTATTTAAAAAATTAGAAGAAGATTATAATATTTAATTAAAGTAATAAATTAACTAGCGGGGCTATAATATTTTTTCTAATACGCTATATTATCGATTTAGCGAGTATTATAATAATTACTCTAAGAATTATATATTATAAAAAAATTTCTATATAATATTACGCGTTTATTAAGATATATAATATTTTTAAATATTAATATCGCTATTATAATTAAGTTAACTAAGTTTTTTAATAGAATAAAATTAAAAGTTTACTTTTTAACTATTATACTATAACTTCTAATTTAATAAAAATCTATTTAACTATTTATTTAACTTTTATTAAAATTTTTAAAAAAGATTATATTACGTAATTATATATTTTTATTAAGAATTATATATATATAGAGTATAAATATTATATATCGAGTAATATATTAAAAAATTAAGTCTTAATAGAATTTTCTATTTAAATTTATTTTAAGTAAAGTTAAATTAAAATTATATATAAAAGATTATAACGCTTAATAATATTATATATTAAATTAATATAACGCGGAGATTTAATATATATAACTAGTAAATATAAAAGAAAGTATATTATAACTTATATAAAGAAGAATAGATTTTAATATTAATAATATAAGATTTATATAATATTAAATTTTAATATATATAAATAAATATATAACGTTAAATTTCGACGTATATAAACGAATATATAACGTTAAATTTCGACGTATATAAACGAATATATAACGTTAAATTTCGACGTATATAAATAAATATATAACGTTAAATTTTAACGTATATAAACGAATATATAACGCTAAATTTTAACGTATATAAACGAATATATAATATTAAATTTCGATATATATAAACGAATATATAACGCTAAATTTTAACGTATATAAATAAATATATAACGTTAAATTTCGACGTATATAAACGAATATATAATATTAAATTTTAACGTATATAAACGAATATATAATATTAAATTCTAGTATATATAAACGAATATATAACGTTAAATTCTAACGTATATAAACGAATATATAATATTAAATTCTAGCGTATATAAACGAATATATAACGCTAAATTTTAGCGTATATAAATAAATATATAACGCTAAATTCTAGCGTATATAAATAAATATATAACGTTAAATTTTAACGTATATAAATAAATATATAACGTTAAATTTTAACGTATATAAACGAATATATAACGCTAAATTCTAGCGTATATAAATGAAAATATCGCGCTATAGTAATCTTATTTTTTTATAAAGACGAATCTCGAATTCGATTTCGAAGATCTTTAAATCTATATTTTATCTACTATTAAGTATTTATATTAATAATTATATTATATAAGATATTTAAATAATATAAAATAATTTAAATAATAGAAATTAAGTTAGATTTTAAAAAATTTTATAAAGAAAATTTAAATTATAATTAGATTTATAAATATAAAATAAATTAAATTTATAATTATTTCTTTTAATTAGAGCTATTAAGAAAATTCGAAAAAAAAATTAAAATTAATTTAACTTTATAAACCTTTACTCGTATAATAATAATAATATAAAATTAAATTAAATTAAATTAAATATTTATAATAATAATTAATTTTAATTTCTTATAAAGTAAGATTAAATTTAATTAAATATTATTATTTATAATAACGTCGTATATTATATATTTTAGTAACATCGCGCGTTATTATAAATAGAATTTTTTATTAAATAAAAAATATTAAAGTAATTATAACTCGTATATTTTAATATTATTAATATAGATTATTAAAAGATTTTAAATAAAGTAATATATAAAGAAGAAAGTAAATTAAATAATTAAAAATTAAAAATATTCTTAAATTTAATATTTTATTCGCTTTTATAATCTTAAATCTTAATATTATTATAAAATAAAAATAAAATAAAATAAAGATTTAAGAGATTTTATTATATTAAATTTAACGTATTTATTATTTAAACTTTAACTTTTTTAATTATTAAATAGCTTTTATATTCTTAAGCGAATAGAAGTAGATTATAAGATCTCTTTTTATTAAAATAGATAGATAAAATAAGAGAATATCTCTTAACGTCTATTTTAAGAATATCTAGCGATTCGTTAAGATTTTAAAATAAGTAGAGAGTAGAATAGTAAATATATATCGTCTATCTATTAGTACTCTAGATCTAACATTATATTAATAATTGGAACTGAAGAGTGTAGAGCGTGGAAGAGTGGTCTGGTCTGCCGTGGAGCGGCTCGAAATGGAAACTTGGTATGAAACTCACCGTCCTCACCCCAATTCATTATTGTTTGCTTCTTTCACCTTATCCAAGCATTTATTTCTCTAACGTCACGTCGCAAACTCTATCATGCACGAAAAAGTCGACATCGTCACCCTCTTCTGATCAACATCGTCTATTTAATCTGATGGGTACCGGTAGTGCTTTATATGGTCGTGATTCGTTGCTGTCATGTGCTAGACGACCTACTTGTATGGCAACGGACGTTGGCCGACGGCACAGTTATTCGTATTATCCAGAGAGCAAGGGTGACAGCTTTGATCTCCTGCGACTCGGTGCGCCAGTTGCTTTCCACGAGAAAGGTCTCAATCTTCTGATTTCTTTGGCATTCCCGATTCCAGGTTCTGTTTCCTTTTCTGCCAGAATCCACGTCCTTGAAGAACATTTTTCTCCTTTTCAATGAGTGCCTCCGAGAGTTCTGGCCATTGCTGTTGCGGCTCCTAGTCACACTGGGCAGCGCGGATTAGCGGACGCATTTCTGCACCCACTCGAGCGGAGTGAGTGTCAGCTCGAGTGGGTGTCAGCAACCTCGACCTCCGCTCGAACTCGCATAGGTATTCACATTGACCACCTTCCATGACTTATGTGGTCCGCTTGTCAGTCGCAGCATCACCACGAGCCTTCTGTGATACTTGCTAGGCATACATAGTGCTGGCGCAATAGCGATAATGATGCCTCCCGCGGGTGGAGACCAGAGCCTAGGATCCACCATCAATGTCACTGTTTGGTCTTTTGTAGCAGTACCTCTTTTCCCAGTCGTCACATGACTCTTTGGTTGCATATGCTTAACCACTAATGTCGGAAGGGATGGCTTCTGGATATTGCTTTCCATGGTCAGTCCTTGGGGGAAAATATGCATGCATCAAAGTGATCTACAGGTATGACAGCTTTTCAGCCTCATCTTCGCCGGCATAGCATCCGCAGCGATAGCCGCAGGGTGCGGGAGATACGTGTACTACCTTGGTCTGCCAGCTACGTCGGAGGCTGTCTGACTCGAGGTCATTGCGGATTGATTTGTCATCACTTCTGTCGCTCTGCCAAAGCTAGCTGTGGCCTGCCTATATACAAGACTACTCAACCCGGCGCGGTCGCACGAGTGGATCCTACATGGTCCAAGCGTTAGCGATACTGCGAAGCAGACTACATGCGCCATCTTACTTTTCACGCAATGTACGCCACTTCAGGGATTGTGGGATCTTCTCCTCAACCTAAAGTGCTGGTCATCTTCCGTACTCATTGAGTCTTCAGTTCTCGCAGGCTGTGAGTAACTTGCGGGAGACACATAGCAATGGTATCACTGACGAACCCTACATACTCAGCTTTCCTTGACCGAGTGTTTGCGATCTATCCGACAACAATTATCTTCAAGTTGAATATGAGCGCCAAGAAGATTGGTCTCACTTGCCCTCTAGTTTCTGCTGTCTTGTGCACGAGAATCCTGGCAGCTCAAGCATTTCATCCGCTAAGCGTCCTAGGGCCGCAGTAGTCGGGATCTATTAATGCACGACTTTCAAACGAGGGAAGTTCTTCGCGGTGTTGAAGATCTCACGTGGTTCACAACATACTAGCGATCCTCTCATCTTGACAGCGAGGATGGTATCTCCAGCGTGTTGAGTCTGCATGGTCTGGCTGACCATGCTTAGCCACGGGATCGAACCCGCTGTGATCATCATCGCAGTCTACTCACCCACTCTCCATCCTTTTAACATGTTTTGTGTGAGGTGAAGGGACACTCTCAAGAACAGTAGCCAGAGAATGTGGAGCCGACCAACCAACTATCTCCATTCTAATCTCAAAGCTTTCAAAGGTCCCAGCAATCAGAGGTGGAAAGACCCATACGCAACAAACATGTCCGAGCTTGGCGAGGACGACAATTTGGAGAGCAGGATGCTTCCGTGCCATGGGGTTCGCAAGACGTAAAATGTTGATGTCAGCCGTGCCACACCGAGTAATGCAGATATGCCGACGGACGATTTAGAGATAGAATCGCTTGATGAGAATGTCCTGGCGGAGCACAATGGCCAGCTTGGCCGTCTGACGGTCGTCGAAGGCGAAGGTGAAGGTTGGTTCATCCTGGGGCGCACATGTTCCGCGATGGCTGCTGTAACAGCTGCACAGAAATCCTAGTGCAGGTGCGCTCAAAAATGATCTGAAGCAAGCACCTGACCCGCAGAAATACTCCCTGTTGGACGGGACGGCCCCTATCTCCATCCGTACTTTATCGTACTGGTACCAGAAGTAGGTCTTACCAACTGGCAGCGGCGATGCACCGCGTCCGGTGGAATAACACTGTTGTACAGTGAATGGTCCGCCCTTTGGTGGGATTGCACGGGCCATCGCAAGGTAGGGCGACCTAACCTCCCTACTGGTGGAGTGGCCCAAAGCACACTGCATCAAAGACTACTGAAGCTTAATAATCCCAAAGGTTGACATTCCAAACGCAACTGTATCTTTTGTTGTTGGCAAACTGAATCTCGCTTTTGATCTATGTTTTGTATGATCTATATACTTGCAACCAAAGAAGACATTGGATTTCGCGGTAGCCGCGCTTTTTCTCGGCAGTCGAAAGGGTCACAGTTGTGTTTTTGTTTCATTTACTTGAAACAAGTCACTTCCGCTTAACCAATAGACGCGCGACAGGGGCTACGTAGGAGCCAACTCCTTGTGGAAGGTATTTAACAAACTTACACAGGTCTTGTGATACTCCATGTCAGAAAATGGAAGCTCACAAAGCAAGTTCCAGTCCTCGATTCCTCCCGACAATTAACCGCGCCAACCCTTGAGGCGCAAATCTAAGGTGTTCTGCGGGATGCCAGGACCAATATGCAGGGTGCTTAGTGCGATCGTAAGAAAAAATGCATAATGCGGGGAAGGTAAAGGATCATCTGTGCTTTCTTCCCCGCCACGTCACTTCACTCCATCGACGCAAATGTCACTTCACCGCCGTTTTCCGCCTGTTTGAGCGCAAAAGAAAACATTGATTGGCTTGCGGTGGGATGGGTGTTTGACAGCTCTAGCCTTGTGCTCCTTCCCCGCATGGTCAATCAATATTGGAGGTGGGGAAAAAGCGTCGCGTGTCTGTCAGTTCCTCGAACTTGAGCCGCATGTTGCCCCTCGAACAAGGCACTGCGAACGGAGATGTTTGACAGTCAGCTCGGTGAGTCTTGCGTTAATTCGCCGAGTATCTCCGGGTTCTCAGCAGGTGTCACTGCTCTTGAAAGCCGAAGCCGATGGAGGGTGGCAGTATGTTTTCTGGCGGCAGCTGCTCTCCTTGTACAAAGCATTGGCTTAGTGATATCACGCTCCCCACGCTAAACTTGCAATGTACAATCCAAGTGCCACGTCTCCTTGCTTGGACGCTCATGAGGAATGTATCACATCTTGCGCTCTGATCCTTGGGGAGCCAGCAGGGACCTTGACTCGCTCTCTCTTCTGTAACTTGACCGGAAAGATGGTTCTTCAAACTAATGGGCACTGTATTGTACATACTGCAAGTACCAAAGCCTAGCCCTGACCATCAGTGGCAATAGTTTGCAGATGCAAGATAGACCTTCAATTCCCCGCCCGGGATCTCGTGCCCTCACAACGGTCCGTGGCATGTTCTGCAGATGTTCATACTCATCTCCATTCCACCCTGTCTCGTGGTCAAGGGTGGTTAGTGGCGCTGCTCACGGATATGAAATGCCGAGCGCGAAATGGGTCTCATGGCCCTCAAAATTAAATATTAGAAATGGGGAGGTATTCAAATTCCCATCTGGTCCTTTCGCATACCGAGCGGCCGTCCAATGATAGAAGAGAGGGCTCTAGGGACGCCGTCAGCCTCTACCACCTCACGGATCAGGGCGGACTCATGTGGTGTACAAAGCTGCCGTAGCAGACCGGTGGGATCGTCGGTGTGCAAGAGCCAGCTCTAGGATTTAATCGAGCTCGCCAGTCTTCTCTATAACGTGTAACAACCTGACTCTCCATCACCATTGCAGCTTTCTCCAACTATACAAAATGCGTCTCTCCAACGCTCTATCAACCACGGCGGCAGTGCTGCACCTGATTGGGAAGGCGCAAGCCAAGGCAGTCTTCGCGCATTACATGGTAGCTTTCACCACGTCACTGCTGTACACGACGATGCTCACCTCAGTTGAAAGATCGGTACTGTGGATAAAGACCATGCGCAACAAGACATCGACAACGCAATATCAGTCGGGTAAGTCTGCCAATCAATCAGGATTACGATAGACTTCTAACAACCAATTAGACTCGACGGATTCGCCCTGAACATCGGTGATCCAACCGAGTCCTACGTCGGCGCGACACTTGAATACTTGTACGAGTATGCGTCTGGCACAGGATTCAAGCTCTTCGTCAGTATGGATCTGTCTGCATCGGGTGCAGCATGCAGTGCAGGGAGGTCCTGCTGCAATGGGGTTAGCTTCTCCAACCATCGACAGCATTTATGACTTCCTTTAACCTGATCCTACGGGCATTCAGCCGAACGACTATAGCAGCATCTTTTCGCAATACCTAAGCAATGAAGCATCTTACCTAGGCCCCAACGGTTTGCCCATGATATCGACCTACTCATCTGGCGGCGTCGTCCCCGATGCCTGGCATTGTAAGTCTCTTCATCCTACATGGAACCTACTACGGGAACTGATGTACTCAAAGCATGGAAAGTGTCCCTTGACTTCCAAATGTACTTCGTTCCTATGTTTGATGATACGGATGGCTACTACGACTCAACCTCTGAGGTGAGTCGTCCAAAATCGTTCTTTCCTCGGGTCTCGGATTGATGTCAATGTAGTGGTGGTCCAATTGGGGCAACCTGGTCGACGGAGTCTTCAGCTGGGAGGCGGCGTGGCCAACGGTGGCAGATGGGAGTAGCACCGACGTCGGCAGCCTCTCTCCTGACATGCCACTCATCAACAGCGCCTCGGCTAGTCAGAAGAGCTACATGATCGGTTCGTAGATCCATCATTCCTGTAAGCGTCGCTAACAAACACGCAGCTTTGAGCACTCTCCAGTACAAGGATGCCGTAAGACATGCCCGAAACAGAGACTGTGAATTGCTGCTGACCGATACGAAACAGTACGGTACCAACTTGTACCGCGCAGGCGGGCTCAATCTACCCATTCGCATGAATAACATCCTTGGCATTGCATCAGAGCTCGATTTCGTCGAGATCATCACCTGGGTAAATCCGCCCCAAAGCCCACCTAACTCGCAATCCAGCTAACGTAGCATCAGAATGATGGCCCCGAAAGTCACTACATTGGAAACGTATGGAGCGAATCATCCGATTCATCGGTCATGTACTCCTCGCCGCAAGCCGCCTTTCCCCACGCTGCCTGGCAACCCCTCGTCACATCATTCATCGAGGCATACAAAGCCGGCGGCACCATGGCTCCCCCGTCCGGCGCCACGGCGGTAGGATCGATGTGGTACAAAACGATCCTGCAAGACGCCTCATGCTCCGGGGCGACGCCACCCAGCGGCTGGTCCACGGGCACTGATTCTCTCACCTGGGCGATCGTCCTACCATCCGGATCATCCGGGATGAAAGCCTGCCTCACGAGCAACGGTTCTGTCATCTCGACCGTGAGTGTGAATCCGGGGCTGAATTTCGGTTCGCCGACCGGAGTGCAAGCCGGGGCACAGATGCTTCAATTGTTGGACTCAGCGGGCAATGTTGTCATGACCGCGACAGGCGGTGAGTGCATCTCTTCCAGTTGTCCAGCTGGTATGTACAACATGAATTACCAGGTAGTTGGTCTGAGTGCGGACGGTGGCAGCGCAAGTTGCAGCAGTTGAACTAAGGGAAACGGGCAGGGAAGTGTAGGATGTGGGGATAACTGCATGCGACACATTGTACGATTGGAAGGAAACGCATTCTCACGCGTAAGATGGAAAGCTGGAAGACTGTAGGATGGAACGGAACTGCATGCGTGGGCCTAATATCATCACTATGGAAGCGATTGCATGCTAGGATCGAAATATTGTAAAAAGGAAAAAATGACAGCATTAACTCAGTCTTGCGCAACTCTCCACGTAACGTTGCACACAAATCTTGTGGCTGACATAGCCTGAAACGTCATCCGCTCACCTATCTAGAAGCTCCCCCTCACAACAAGACACTTATGGTCTAGTCCCTACCATCGCTCTAACGCGCGTCACAGGCCCACCACCTTGGGCCATACATCGCCCACAATCCTTCCAACCGACTTGAAATCCAGACAACTAAGCATGAAACGAGAAAGAGCGTAAGGGGTATTCCAGAATATTG
Source organism: Letharia columbiana (assembly GCF_014066305.1). NCBI lineage: Eukaryota > Fungi > Ascomycota > Lecanoromycetes > Lecanorales > Parmeliaceae > Letharia > Letharia columbiana. The sequence goes on from NW_023501072.1 coordinate 48,464, forward strand.
TCCGATACCTAGGAACGGAAGTCGGAAAATTCCAAGCTTTGACTTGCCCGAGTGCGACGGCAACTAAGGAAGGTTTATTGAAAGTGTGCGCATACTCGTGGGGCGGAAAAATCTGTCTGCTTGGCAAATCGATGCAGATTATGGTCCTCTGAGTGAAAAAGTCAATTGGTGGGTACATGCGGGCCGGACTGCCAAGACGATACTTTATACTTCTCGGTAGCACGAGTGCAGGAGATTTCTACCCATTTCCGGTGAGTTCTGATCTGTCTGGAATCCAAGCGTGGGGTACATTCCATTGATGCATAAACATTTCCCGGTTTCTTGCCCCTGAGGTGAAAGCTGTACGAGTTCTCTAACCTTGCTGTACGAGAACGGCGACTCCGACAGAAAGGATACTTTCCATTCCGAGATCAAGGCAAACAGTTGCGCTCATCACGAATCGATATCACACAGCATATTTCCTTCGAAATCATGTCGACTCCTCCTAGATGGTTCAGGACTGAGGGCAAAGGTCCAATATGCCCAACCTGCAAGACAAAACACTAATCAGATTGGCCTCCACTAGGAATCCATATCCGGACAAGCGTAGATAAGGGCCGACAACATCCTCACAATACTCTCAAGGCCGTCATGGACGAGGAGCCTGCTCTGTTGCGAAGAGAAATGATAACGACGGACACACACCACTAGACGTTTGACCACCCTTACGTCTTTGATGACAGAACGCCAAGTCTCATTTTGAGCGCTCTGCCACCGTGTTGCGAACCATCAGACCCAAAGAAGATTGGCACTGCTGCTCTCTTCGAAGACACAAATTTGAGTAGACAGGCGGGTGTCCTCCCCAAAACCATGCGCGCCGCCTGTACTTCGGCCACAGCCTCACTTTAGAAACGAACATCATCATTCTCTTCGGTCTTTGTCAAGCAAGAGCCATGCGCACTAGTGAGCAAAGGAGGCTCGACAGCCAAAGTGACATCTTGTAGATTCTGAAACTTCACCAAGAATGTGCCGAATGCCAGAGGGCTCATAACATCCACAGGCTCCTCGGAGGTAAATTGGAAATTCTGAGTCGTATACGGTGACGACGAGCCCGCCTTGTACCCAGTCACCGTGATGTTGCAAGCTACGGCAGCTGAGACAGCGTCTTGGCCACCTTGTGCAACGCAGCTGTAATAGAAGCCAGTGAGCGAAAAAGACTTGGTCGTGGACTCTGGGAGCAGAGCAATCAAAGTGGGTGGCGTTTAGCCAGAGTTGAATGCCAGAGAAACGTGCGGGTCCGAGTGAGGGATAACGCTGGAAGCAGACTCGTTGGAGATGGCAAGTGAGGCGACATCAGGCTTCTCATAGGAAGTCCTCTTGTAGATTCCCACGAGCGTAACGAGAGCCTCTCCAGGAACTGTAGCTAAGCCATCGTACTGCGAACGATCAATTGGACGCATGGTGACCAAAGGGGACGTTGGCACTCACGGCGGCGTCGAAAGACACACTGCTGGCGAGACCCAAAGTTAAGAAGAGAACGTTTGCAAAGATGCTGACGCTGAATGGATGGGTATCACAAAGCATTATCTTGCAGGCCGATACCTTGGCCTGACCGTCAATCAAGGGGACAGTCGTATGTTTCTGGATGAAACTGGAGGGTTACAACCATTTTCTTAAGCATCCAAATGATGAGTCGATAACATAAGTGGCAAACGCCCTATCGAGTGGCTCCCTTTGTCGGTCCGATGGAGGTCACCATTTGGGTCGAGGAGGTGTGTGTCCATTGTACGACGCTTTCTACTTTCCACCATGACATACAACAAGAGTGCGGGACGTCATAGTGCACCTGGATCATTCGATTCCTCGACATGAGATCCCCCATGTTGTCGGATTGAAGTCAGATCAACAGACTCTTGAACTACCACATTGTGGCTGTAATGTAAGACTTTGGAGAAGCCGAGAAAGAACGGGTGCTGTTGTATTTCTCTTCTATATGCATTGTGTTCCATGTATGGTCGGAATGAAAAGATGGGATTTTGCCACGAACAACAAGTGCTTCTTCTTGCACCTTCTTTCCGGTGTGCAGACTTTTACAGTATATGCCGATTTGCGTAGGAAAGACTCCGCCTTCGCACATTGTCGTGTTTGAAAAAACATGGCGACTCTGTCGATGACAACAGAAGACTTTGCCGGCCAACAAGAGCTGATGTCCAATGATAATTATACTATCAGCCTTCCCTCCAGTACCGGACAGTACCGGAGAGCCATTAGGCCGACCTAGCTATATTCCTCTAATTAGTAAGAGATTGTAATAGTAAATAGGGGATACGTCCTGGCTGATCTTACCGTCTTCCCCATACCTCGCTATCGTTACCCTCTATCCTTTTATCTCTCTTATACCTCGCTATCGTTAAATCTTCGCGTATATTATTCTTAATAGTCTTAATATCGTACTCTCGTCTCGTGCGCCAGCCCCTATAGTATAGGGACTTTAAGAATATTTAGAAAAAGCTCGATTAGTATAATAATAACTTCGAGAATATTAATCGAGATTATACCTCGAAAGTAGAGTATTTAAATAAGTTTTTATTATTTAAGAAAGAAGATAATAGTTTTAGCGATAGCGAATAAAGTAAGTTTATCTATTCTAACGCGTTTAGGTTATCGTCTACCCCCTTAAAGCCCTCTATCTCCCTCTTCTCTTATAAATATAAAACGTTTATCTCTTTAAACGAATAAAAAGAATACTTCTAAAAGGATAATAAGCGTAATAAGTTTATTTTAGTAATACCCTCGAAGCTAGCGTTAATAATATTAAAGTTACTCTTTTATATTCTAAAAACGCGTTAAGCTACTTTCTTATTAGATATATCTATTTACTAAATAGCTAAAGAATTTAACGCGTATTAATCTTTAATAGATAATTTCTAAATATATATAATAAGCTTAATAACGCGATTACTAAAGAAAAGGTACTTAGATATTCTATTAATAATATTATTTATATAAAGAGAAAATCGTTAGCGAGATTTATAGCTAACGAAATAAGTAAATTCGACGCATCTCTTCTTATAATATAAAGCTTAAAATAGTAAAAACCTTTAGTTTATCGAATATTTATATCTTATTATTAGTCGAGATCTCGCTTTATTTAAATAAGAAAAGCCTTTACTAGTATTATAATTATAAATCGAATTACGTTAATTAATATAAGATTAACTTATTTATTATAAATATCGTTAATTTAGTAGTTATAGCGGGCTAAAAGATTATCTTAATTTATAATAATATTAAGAGCGTTAAATAAATTAATAATCTAATTACTTTAGAGGCTATTAAAGATAAATATCTTAATCTTAAATATTATTATAATATAAGAGTTAAATAAAGAAAGACTAACTCTAATAAACGAGTTTAGAAAGTTAAAGCGCTTTAGCTATAGTAGTAAGCTAACTATATAATAAATCTAAAGTTAAAAAAGAGTATAAGATATATAAATATTATAATTAAGAGGGATATCGATAATAAGACGATTTATAATACGATATTTACGAAGAAATATAAGTCTAAGATCGAATAATAATTCTGTAGAGGCTAATCGGCTAAAGCTCGATTAATATTTCTTCGACGGCGAGACTATCTTCTCTTTATAGACTCTATTTATAACTTTAATACTTTTAAATAAAAGCTATTTACGATTATAGCCCGTAGCGAGTATAATAAATAGATTTTCTATATTTATTTACTTTTATTAATTAAAAATAATAATATTATAAGCGAGTTTCTTCGAAAAATTAAGAAATAATATAGAGAATTAGATACTTAACGTCTTCGCTATATAATTATTAATAACTCTATAGCTAAATAAAAGGTCGTTTAATTAGTATTTCGAGGTTTTAAGAAAGATAAGTAATAGATAGATTACTTTCTCTATCGAAAGTATAGCGAACGAACTTTAAAATAAGAGCTAAGGGCCGATAACTATAAGAAATCCTTCGAGCACCTCTATAAAGCCCTCTACTATCGATTCTCGAAGTAAGACTATATAAACGATATTAACGCCGCTATTTATAAGGCCTCTAATTTTAAAAAGAACTATATTCGAAAGTAATAGCTAAGTATTAGAAAGCTCTAGACTTATTATACGCGTTAGTATTCTTATCTACTATTATAAATAATAACTATTAATTTAATTAAGTCTTAATATTATTTTCTTAAGATTTATACTTAGAGTAAGAGTACTATATTTAGATTTAGTCTTTTTAAAGTAATATTATATACTCTTAAGATTATTAATTAATAAGAGCTTCGTAAAGAAAGAGATAGCTATTAAATTTAGATTCTATTAGTTCGCTAAGTATTAATTATATTTATAATTAATTAAATTCCCTAGTCTTTATATAGTAACTTATAGTAAAATAGCTAAAGAAAGCTATAAAAGTTTAAAACGAAGGCGAAATCCCGCGGAGTTTAAATAACGAACTCTTATATATTTACGTCTTCTATCGATAATATTAACTATTATACTTTTATCTCTAATAGTTTAATTTTATAAATAATACCTTTATAAACGCTAATTAAAAGAGATAGATCTATATATTTAAAGAGGGAGACTTTAAGATCTATAAGAGTATTACTAAGAAATACATTATTAAGAATATCTACGATAAACTCTAACGATCCTAATAAGTATATATTAAACGTTCGCGAGATACTCGATAAGATTAAGACGAAGTTCTATAAATTAAAAGCGAGGTATTATAAACTAAGAGAATAACGTATAAGAGAGCGAGTTTCCGCTTAATAAATAACTATATTATATTAAATAACGGGCTCTATTCGATAGTAGAGGTATCTAAGAGGCCCTAAAGAAGCTCGCTAATAATAGATATAATATAGCTAGATTAGAGATGCCTCTCCGGGGGTATCATATAAAGGATACGGAGTAGATAGCCCCCAATAAAATCTAATTCATGAGAACCCCTAAACCCTCTATAGTCGACAGCGAGGTATCCCTTAAAACCCCCATAGTAGACTGCCAACTCCGCTACATCCCTTATACAAATTCCGCCCTGACAGGTAGCAATGCAGGCGGACTGCGATGGCTAGCCTAAAAGCCTTCCCCGCCCTATTCCCCGCCCCATTGCAAGTGACAGCGAGGTCGCTGACGACGACAACGATGTCTCGGCGACGTCGCGCCTTATTTTGGTGTGGCGCCCATACAAATATAGCGCAGCCACCCTGAAACTATGCTAACGGTATTTTATTTAGCATTGGCTGAGGTATTGTGGATGACTCTAGCCAGATCGTCTTTGAAAGCGAGATCAAGAATATAAAAAACCTATTAGTCGCGCCTAATCGAAACTTCCAGTCCCGCGTACGCCATGCACTTACCCAGTATTCTACACCTACCCCTTCTATTGGCGTTGCTTCTCTTCACCTACGCTTCAACTCTGTCCAACACGGACAGCAATCTCGCCACCACAATGCCCTCTTCCAACATTCGTCAACTTCACCCCCGAGGCCTAAACCGAAATACACTCGTAGCATGTTTATACGACTTCCTTTCTGTATATCCGGCTAATGAATACCTTTCACTGACCTTGACGTCAGAATAATTTTTCAAGCTGGTCTGAAGTCGATCAAGTTGAGGAAGATAGACGAGGCAACTTTCAGCTATGAAGCGATTTCCGTGAGGGAGATACGCCGCGTTGAATACGCCAGCCACTGCATGATCTTCGCAACATGCTCACCATACCCTTCATTGTCGATGGCTTTCAGTGTTCGTGCGTCCGTATCATCTAGATCTTTTGGGAGAGATTGCAAAGCTATGCAAAGATCGGCCAGGCTCAGACAACACCCCAGCGCATTGAGCTGGCATTTGACTCATTGGAACCTGGTGGACATGCTTAGCGATGGTATTGAAGAAGATGAAACCATAATGAGTGGAGACTCACATGTCGCCAACCTTTTCCATCAAGACCATTTCGATTTCAGCCTGCACTTCTGGCACTTGCCATTTTTTCAACTTCCGATCCGTGCGGATCCGGCTTTGAACGTTTACCCGAATGTCGCGTTCGACTAACGCCCTTTCTATACAGACTTTGTACTTATCATCAAGGACTGTAGACAGTAATTCTTCTATGTCTTTCTCCTGCCAGCTTGTGACCAGCGTATGCAGGCGCACAATGTCCCACCCAGCCATTTCGCCAATATTCGTTGCCAGATCGTCACTTTCCTTGCATTCATCCGACGCATCGAGACTAATGAAAACGTCCGTGAAGCTTTTCACAGTGTTTCTGAGGGTGTTCGATAGCATGGGCGATGATGGTTCTGATGCACCTCTGCCACAATCTGAGTACAATTTGTCCAATGGTTTGTGAGCTTCACGGCCTTGCAGTGATCATTGAGCAATCAGTGACCGTAACATCGTCTCGCAGCGTTGCTTCTCCCGATCGTCGAACTCAAAATAAGAATATCCTACGGCCATCGCCCCCTCAGCAGCTGTATTGCGATGGAGTCCAGAATCCTTTCAATGGCTGTTGAGCAAAGGACTGTTTTTCCGCACCCACCTAGGTATACCATGAAGCCAGAGAAGAGAATCTGGCTCCCGTATCCAATTTTTGAACACATCGCTATCAATCAACCATGAACCAGTCCCTGCTTACCTGTCTGGAAATGCTTTGATGTATTTCGGGGATAGATCCGCAGTACGAAGCCACCTCTGAGCTTTCTGCTGGTGAGCACCTGGAGGATTCAGTAAGGGAAATATACCCAGTGTACACGCTTGTAAACTTCCCGAGTGTCATTAACAAAAGAGATGCCTGTATACTTTGTGTATTGTCTTTTATAGCTTAAACTGATGTCCTGATACTAACGTCAGCTCGGAAAATTATTAGACGTCTTGAGGTTTCTGCAAGAGACCGCGTAAACCTACGTCTGGTCCGCTGCAATAGCTAGGTTAATTGGGCTCTTGAAACTGCCGATGCTAACAAGGACCTTGTCCGTATTTTCCTCCTTCAACGGCCAACGAAATACCTCTACCAATCCTCTCCGCTTCGAGCCAGCGGGACCACTCCATCCTGACGGGGTGAGCTTCTTCTTCAATTTTACCAACTTAGTACAGCATTTGCTTAGACTTCCCGTGTTTGGATCGGATAGTGATTTCAAGGCTGGCAGGCAAGATACGTCAGTCGAGCCCGGTGTTTCGGCCTTGTCTGCGAGCTCCTCGAGGTTCCGTAGGACATTTCGAAGGCCGCAGGCTTCTTCCAATACTCGTGGGACCTCCCAGCTAGAGCCTTGACGGAAGATCGGTAATCGCAACACACGGAGATCACCGCTTCCGTGGCTTGTAGAACTGCAACAACGCTTGCAGTAATGCTTAACAGCTCCATCGACTGGCGACTATACAATTGAGGGTTGAGCGGTCATACTCTTATAGCTGTAGTGGAGGAAAAGCTAGGGAACGGTCGTTCGAAAGAGCATTCCCGGTACCTTGCAGCCTTGTTCCTTCGGCACTTTCCCTGCAGATGACAGATTTAAGAGGGGTCCTAGCAAGAAAATTGATTGGCTTAGCTTGTCGACTTCCATACACCACAAGACTGCAGGTTACATAAGCTAAAACTAACCGGCTTCAGTCAGGACTCTTTGTGTACATTAAGACGGGTTTTAGAGTACTGTTTTGCCCTTGAAAGCAGATTGTGAGAAAGATGCCATTGAGCCTTAGGGATCTCAATAGCGCTCTGGGTCGCTCTAACCGGGCAAATTCGTAAAGCTCTCGCTACCATCACTTAGACAGATTTTGTCGAGACCTCCTGCATTACCAGCAGCAGCAGAGTCATCAGTCCACTATCCTCCTTGTCTGGGTCAATGAACATCATCGCCCTGGTATCTTTGGCGGTGTTATAGCCCTTTCCAGTGCCCTCCTCGCCGTTATTTGCTCCGAGAGGATCCACAAGCGTTGCGAAGAGCGGTTCCGAGTGGTGTGTACCGCCATTGACAAACGTCTTAACGATTCTACCAGCGATGATAGCTGAGAGCGCCCAAGAAGGCTTGGTAGACAGTGCCACCAACGAGATCTTTGGCAAAAACATCTTGTGCCCGCATGTCCTGAATAGGGTATGGCTGTCCCTTCACCTAGAATTTATAACGCGCTTTCGCGTCCTGTGAGACATTGTACGGTGAAAATTCGCAAGCGTTAGCTATGATTTCCAGGTAGTCTAGTACAGTGCCGGGGCGTAACGCCTTTGTCGAACCTGAACTCACGGGTAAACAAGTGGTCCCAGGCATTGTAGCCATGGTCCTTTGTGTCACAGACGGAGATTTCCTCAAACGGAAGATGCGATTCAAAGGCGTCATTCGTAAAAGTGGACATTTCCTTGATACCTGTAGGCCCAACACAGCCATGAGTGTTCGTACCCAATACATGAGCAGGATCTGAGCTTGTGAGGAAAGAGCCCCAGAAGTGGAGCACTCTTTTTAGCATAGCAATGAAATTCAGATCTAAGAACCCGCAAAGCCGCTAGTTGTAGAAATGAGCCTGACGAATAGAGCAGCCATGGGTAGTCCTACCACCCGCACGCCATGGGCGTGCTCACTCCACTCAACACGAACAGCGTGTGGTCAATGTTACCGATTTCCTTGTGCTCCTCGGGATCTTGAGATTAAGGTTTCTTATTGGAGGATTGCGTGGAAGGACTCTTTCTGTATGTGTGGGCTACGCGACTCAGCCGAGCCTCCCGAAGAAGAAGGCATGTGAATGCGACTCCTAGGTTGGTTCTCTGCCGCAGACGGTATGACTTGAAGCGTATTCGTACGAAAATAGAAGTACATGATTTTCAGTAGAGCCATTAGAAAGTACGGGAAAGATCCTTTGGTCCACCAGTAATGCCACACTAACCGCGGTCTAATTGTCTTTAGCACAGCCGCAAGCTACCACGGGCTGAGCCTTTCTTTCGTAGCTGTATTTGGTTGACCGCCTTTACAATGGCTCAGTGCTGTCAAACTGCATCTCGCAGGATTCTCGCGTTTCAAGAGATCCTGTCAGCTGGGTCTGCGGTCATCAAATCAGAATCCTGTCCTAACTTTAGCCCTGCGCAAAAGCTCCGCCTTGCGAAATGCCCATCCATCTATGGCGGGATGAATACTAAAGTCAAGGGTTCGCGCAGACATCATCATTTTCACATTCTCAACTAAACACTGCAACTTGTAGACGCTTACCTTTCCTTTCCGCAACGCGATCCCATCCAAGAACATCAGCCATGCCTCGCCACTCCTCCATTCTGACCTGGACCCTTCTCTCCATTTGCTCCTTCACAACCCAAGCGCAAACCGTGTACACAGGCGACGGCACATTCTACTCCCCCAGCGTCGGCCTCGGCTCATGCGGCCAACAATACCAAGATACTGACCTGGTCGCCGCACTGGCCGAGGTCTCAATGCAAGCCTACAACCCCGGCAATCCCAACAACAACCCACTCTGCGGCTACAAAGTGAATGTCTGGAACAACGCGAACCCCTCAACCACCGTCACCGTGACCATCGTCGACACATGTCCCGGATGCCAGGGGCAATACGATCTCGATCTCAGTCCCGCCGCTTTTAACCAGCTGGCCGATCCCAGTGTAGGCAGAATCCAGATATCCTGGGAATTCGCTGAGGCGTTTTCGCTGACGACGGGGCCGTTCGCTGGGGCGGTGCCCGGAGAGAGAGTTGCGATCAACCAGAAGGTCATCTCGAATCCCGAAGTCGCCGCATCGCGAGACGAGCTGTGAAATGGTTCCCCAAGGGCTTCTGGAGTTGGTCGACGCTCAGAATATAGGACGTCGGATGGGATTCTGCTGCCAGAGTTTATAGAGAGTATTAAGCTGCAAGGCATAAACAACATCTTGTGTATGTAATCATTTGCTATACACGCGAAAGGCGTTCATTGGAGTGTTTTCAGGGTTGGTATTAGAAACAACCGAGGTCAACTTCTTTGTATAGAGATTGCAGAGCAACTGTTGAGCCTTCCGACCAGTGCAATTCGTGAACGTCGCAACCCTGCACAGCAAACACTACTATGGAAACATAAGCTAAAAGCTAGGAAGACTATATCTCCGACTGATTTGATAGCAATGAGGGCACGTGTTCTTCACCAAGTTGCTACAGAACCTTTCCAGATGACTCCTTCAGTCAATGACCGTCTTCGTGACAAAGTAAATAGTGCAGGTTGGCTAGAGGAGAAGAATGCTTACCCGAAACCTATGTACTCTTATACAACTTCATGCATGTGATAATCTGACAGCTGGCAGCCAGGTGCGGAGACCAGCAAAATAAGACTACGAGAGCCCGTGAGATCTTGCTTACCTGTGAACTTTAGCTGTGTTGCACTAGCGTTTGACGGTTCCACTCCGTTCAGACTGATTTCAAACATTTCCTCTCCTCCCGCCCCTCCTCAGTCCACTCTGTACCACCAAGAGAAGCCCCGTCTGATGATTCCAACAATCCAGAGCGGAAGTACAAGCTCGACGACCCACCCTAGCTGCTGAGCCATCGCCCGCCTCACCCAATTGTCTATCACCGTATGGGGCGCTCCAGGAGTGAAGTACATGTCTTTGGTATTGGCGAATGAATGATTCTGCACTCTTGTTGCCCTTGTCATCATTTCGTCTTCGAAGGCGCTAATCTCCTTATCCAATGCATCAACGGCGTCTTCAATTTCGACGCTACGAATGATAGCCTGTGCTAGATTCAGAGCGTCTTCCATCGCAACATTGACTCCCTCGCCTGCATGTGGCGTCATCAGGTGCGCTGCATCTCCGATGAGGGTCACCTTTGCTCTATGCTTCCATCGATGTCCAGGAGGCAAAATGTATAGAGAGCGAGCGGTGAAGTCACTTTCGTCTGCCACCTGAGTGAGCTTCACCAGCGGTTCCGCCCAATCCTTGAATTCTTCTCTAATTGCCTTCTTCACCTCGCTCGCATTGTGTAAATCGTATCCGCAGGTCTTTCTCCAATCCTCGTCCCTATGGCCCGACGCATAGACAATGATTGTTCCGTCGCCTCTTTGCTGGGCATTCAGACCCTTGCCATCAGAAAATACGAACAAGGAACCACGATTGACAAGCTTGTAGAGGTCTGGGTGGCTCTTTTCGGCATCATGGATGAAGAGGTCGTATCCGCCCAGCCCAACGAAGTATGGTTCCACATCCGTGAGTACGGGCCGTACTTTGCTCCAGGCACCATCTGCACCAATGAGGAGATCGAACCCCGTCTCGACTCCATGGTCGAAGTGCAGGGATAGGGTATTCGCGTCTACGCTCCGTAGCCGGCAATGCCACCGTATTGTTCCCTCAGGTAACGAATCCACCAAGATCTGACGGAGCCGAGCTCTATCAATCTCTGGTCTTCCCCAACTCGAAGCCTCCGTTGTGCCACCAACTTTGATCAGGCTGACTAAATTCTTGTCCGCCAGGTTGATCGCTTCGCCGTCGTAGCGAGCGTACTGTGCGTATTCTTCGATTAGGCCCGCTTCTTTCAAGGCTTTGAGCCCAGTGCCTGTATGCAGGTCTAGTGTCCCCCCCTGCGCCCTAACGGACATGGAGGATTCCCCCTCGAAGATGGTAACGGGGATGGAGGCGCGTATGAGGAGACGGGCGAGGGTGCTTCCGGCGGGACCTGCGCCGATGATGGCGACTTTGGGAGGAGACATGAGGACTCTTGGTGTGCTGTGGTAAGCTTTAGCAGAAGATAGCAGCAAACTTGAGATGTTGCACTAGGAAAGACAAGTCGCAAATCTTAAAATCTAGATAGTCTTAAATGAAGCTATATAAACTAGTTATTAACTTAAGTAATCGAGATAGTAATATAAAGAAAAGATTATGTATATTAAGTATTAGATTAGTTAATAGTAATATATCGATGGCTAGCTACGTTAGCGTACTAGAGCCGATTCTTGATATTCTTCTTTATTATCGAAGAAATCTTTATTATATTATTAGTAATATCGAAATAAGATTAAGTATTATATAATAAGCTAAATGAGATTATTATAAAGCTATAAGATAAGATAGTAAGTAAAGTATTAAAGGGGAAGATATCGAGCGAGATAATTACGATAGTTAATAAATATATAAAGAGTATAAATACTATAAGAAAATCTATTAGAACGATTAGAAGGCTAGCGAGTAATAATATATATATTATAGCTATAAATAAGAAGAAGGCGAATAGACTAAGAAAAAGTAAGAATTAAACTTTAAAGATAAGTGGTAGCGCGAGAGTAATTATTAAAATGTATAGCCTTTTACTTTATAAAGTAAGAATTAATATATTCGATATTAAAGATATAGCTATAGTAATTAAAAGGGTTTAGAATAAGAATATTAATACGCTAAGCCTCGATATAGTATAGCTAGACTAATTCGGCGCGAATAAAGAGAGTTATAATAAGAGTTTATTAATTATCGAATTAATATTTCTAGAGAAAGAAAATAGAGTATTAGAAGAAGGCCTAGTTATCGATTCGAAACTATATAGCTATTACGTCTATAATAAGTAGTATAGATTAAAGTAATACTTCGTATATTAGAAATACGATTATCTATCGACTATATATTCTAAAAAGAATTACTTAGTATACGGGAAATACTTAGAAGAGTATTATTATAAAAGATTATATACGTCGATACTCGTAAATATTCGGTTTACGAGGGATTATATAAGGCTTAAAATAAGATATATATAATAAAGAAGAGAGAGATAGCGAGAATAAGAATAGCGAGATAATAAACTTCTTTACGATTTATAATAACGAAGGAAGTATCGATTAGCTATTAAATAAGCGATTAATTAAATAACTACTTTTAGAATACGTTTAATTATAGGCGAAATAAGGAATTTTTTTTAAGGTTAATATTTACGCGCGATAGGCTAGTAGATAGAGGGAGAATAATTAGTAGAAAAGGAATTAGAGGATTAAACCTCGAAAGAATTATTATATCGAATCTTTAGTCGAGTAAAAGAAGATATACTTTTATATTATTAATAAGGGCCTTATCTAGAAATAGATCGCTCTTTAAAGTAGTAGACGAAGTTAAATAATATAAGAATAATATAGCGATAAGGGAAATTAATAACTTCGAGGACGCTAGATAGTCTCTAAGTTAAAAGAGTAGTAATAAGAGAATTACGATTCTCGTTAATAGAAATAAAAAGAGATATATTCGATTTATCGACGATTAAGAAAAGAAGAATACTTAGAAAGAGAATATAAACTCTATAAACTAGGCGAAGCGAGTAAGTAATATTAATAATAATATCAAGAAATAATAGTATATCTTAGTTAGCTATTAATACTATAATATAATATAAGAAAATTTAGAATAATTATAATAGAACTCTTCGATAATAAAAAGATCTATAATATCGATATAGTAGTAATTTAGAAGCTCTAGAGAAATATTAATATAAATATATCGTATTATTCTCTAAAGAATAGATTTAATTTAATCTACCTCTATTATAATAATATATAAGTATACTTCTATATTAATAAGAGAATATTATTAAAGTAATAATATTTATTATATTACTTATCAAACCTCTATACTCTTAATATTAAGTTCGAAAATAATAGAATTATATATATATATAATATTTATAACCTCGACGACTAATAAATAGATGAACTTAACGAATTATATAAGACGCTTATAAAGTCTAAGAATAACGAATAGATTATACTAGGCGACTTTAATCTTTATTATATAATATAGAGGAAATTAAATACTTATATCGATGAGAGAGTAGAAGAATTAATATTTATAGCGAAAGAATTTATTATAAAATAAGTATTGCTAGTAGAAATAATAATATATAAAGAAAACTATTAAATAATAATAAATCTACTATTCGCTACTTTAGTATTAATAATAAATATTATTAACTATAATATCGAAAATAATTTCGAAAGCGAATTTAATTATCTTTTAATTTTTATAAAGCTTAAACTAGCCGTAATAGAGTTAGTATTAATAATATATCGAAACTTTAATAAACTAAACGCCGAGGTTTTAAGAGAGATACTCGCTAGAGCTATAATATCGAAAGAGTATCTAGTTAATTTCTCGAGAAATAATAAAAATCTTATTAATAATAATATCGATTATTAAATAATAACTATTATTAACTCTATTTAAGCGATTATAAAGAAGTTTACTTCGATTATTAGATTATCGCTATAATTTAGATTGAAATTTATATTAGAATATAAGAAAGTATAAAGACATTATAAATCGCTAAAAAGAAGTTAAAGAATAACGCTTTTAAAGAAAGTATAAAATAAGTATAAAGTCGCTAAGAACTTCAAAAATAATCTAATTAAGAGAACTATTAGAAAGGTATTTAGAGAGTTTATAATAGAGGCGTATAAGTCGCTATAAATAATATAGAAAAAGATTAAGTAAGTTAGAAAACAACTTATAATATAGATATATCTCCCTTCGCTATTTAATAAAGATAAATAAGAATATAATAAATTAGGCTTAAAGGTAGATCTTCTTATAAGAATATTCTTTTTATTATTAATATAGACGAAGTTAAATAATATTAACGTCGATATAATATATTTATAAGTCTATCTAATAGATATAATTATCGTAAATAAGATAAAAAAGGCTATAACGTAAATATCGTTGAAGAGAGCCTTAGAGAAAAACGCGATTCTTAATCTAATTCTTAAAAAGATTCTAAAGTTATTACTCTCTTATCTATATAGAATATTTAATATATATATAACGAACGACTACTATTTAGAGCACTTTAGAATATTAATAATAATTATTCTTTCGAAGCCGGGTAAGGATTATTCGATTTCTAAAGAATATCGATTAATAGCTCTACTTAATACTATAGAAAAGATAATAAAGTTTATTCTTACTAAAAGAATAGTATATCTTATAAAGATATATAAACTTCTATCGATTATATATATAAGAGGCCGTAGATTACGATTATATAAATACGATATTTACTATCTTCTAGAAAGAATATATTAAATCTAAAACTCTAATAAAGTAGCTACGATATTACTATTAGACGTTTTAGATATATATAATAAAGTCTCTTATCCTCGATTACTTTATAATCTTCGAAAGCGAAAAATTAATATAAGAGTAGTTAATTAGATAGAATCGTTCTTATTTAATAGAATAATAATATTAAAAATAAGCGAATACTTTATATTAAAGACTCTTATAGTAATCGAAATTCTTTAAGAATTACCGCTATCGTTTATATTTTATCTCTTCTATAATTTAGATCTTATCGATAAATATAATAGTCGCGCCGACTTAGAAACGATAGTTATCGACTTTATAAACGATATAGATCTTTTAATAATAGAAGACTCTATCGAGGAAAACTATAACGCTCTTTATAAAATCTACGACGAAGTTTATATAAAGTAAGCGTTATGATACGAATCGAAGTTTAATCTTAGTAAATATTAACTATTATATTTTAATAGAAAATAGAGATTTAGCTTAGATTATTTTCTATAATTTAATAAGAGATAATATATTAAGGCGAGACGCTTTATTCGCTATTTAGAAGTCGAAATTAATTTTAAACTTCTATAGAGTTATTATAATAAGAAGATTCGATTTAAGACTATTAAAAGTATCGATATATTAGTAAGAATTATCGAATCGACGTAGGGTAATAATTATAAGAGTATAAGATAGCTCTATTAGGCGGTAATTATTCTATAAATAACGTATTACTACTTAATATAATATTAGCTTAAAAATACTATTCGACTATAATAAAACTTATCTCTTATCGTTATAAAGGATTTAATCTTAGATAGAGAGAAAGATAATTAAAGTATTTAAGGCTATATTTATTTTAGTATTCGATATAAAAGCGTATTTTCTATTAGTTAAATAATAGCTAGATAAGATTATCTCGAAAGCTATCTTATAAATCGCTATTAGTTTAATATATAGCGAGATTATTAAGTTACGATTTAAGCGATAAAAGTTTAAAAGAAAATCTAAGAAGAATAGAAAACTAAGTTTACTAAAGCGATATATTAATAGATTCAAAGAATAATATAACGATATTAATAAGATTAAGAAACTACGCCTTTTTAGCGCCGCCCTTAATTAAGAGTCTTTTAAAATAATAATTTATAAGATTAAGAAAGTCGTTAAAGAACTAGCTAAAAGATCGATTAATAAGAGTTATATAATAATATATATAGACGATAGCGGGATTAATAAAAAGGTGAGAGCTTTAGCTATATCGTTAGATATTAATTCTACTTTTAATATCTATTTAGACTTAAGCGACTAATATATAATATACTTAACGAAGTTATATAATATTCTTTAAGCTCTAATTATAGTAATTATATATTAAATAAGATTATAACTTAGTAGAGTTATAGTAAATACAAATAATTAAATATCGATTTAGACTATTAAAGATTTAAATAAGTATTTAAAATAGATCTATATAATATAGATAGTATAGATTATTAATTCGTTAAGATATCTCGAGATAGTAATAGAATTATATTAGATTTCGATGTATATCGATATTAATGATAATAAATAGACGAATAGAAAGGCGAAGAAGACTATTAACTAGCGAGAGCGAGTAGTTTATAATAAAAGAGTAAAGATAAATATTAACGAAATAGTCTAATTATTAATTATATAGATAAGAATAATATCGATAATTAAGATAGCTATTAGAGATTACGCGATAAAATAATAAATTATCGAATAGATTAATAAGAAGCGAGGTGGTATTCTTAGAAGAATCTAATTAACATCGTTAAAATAAATATAACTTCTATATTCGAGAGTTAAGCGCGCTAAGACGTCGCTAATAACGTAAATAAAATTGAAAAATAGATCTTAAGGTCTTTCTTTATAATCGATAGATATCGAATATAGAGAATAAAGAATACGAGTGTAAAGCGAAGTAGATAGCTCGATATATTCTTTACGAATATAGGCTATTTAGTAAGAAGCGAGGAATATAATAGGTCGAAGGAGAAGGAAGGTAAAAAGAGGGTTATTACTTATAAGAATATGCTAATAAACTACGCTACGCCTCTATAGTTCAAGTAGCGAACTTTATAAGCCAAATATTAGCACTTATTCAGATAATATTAAGCCTTATATTAAGCAATGGTACAACGAGACCACCGGCCTGTGGGAAACGACAGGATGGTGGAACAGTGCGAATGCCTTGACGATGCTTGCCGATTTTGCTGGGGTCGACTCATCACTCGACGTTGTTGCTGGGCATGTATTTCAGAACACTTTTTCACAGGCTCAAAAGACAAGTCTCGAGACCATCAAAGTCATGACACCGTACTCTGTGACTACATACACAGGACCAAAGTTCCCGCCTTGGATCATTCCCCCTAAAAACGGCTT
Organism: Letharia columbiana; assembly: GCF_014066305.1. NCBI lineage: Eukaryota > Fungi > Ascomycota > Lecanoromycetes > Lecanorales > Parmeliaceae > Letharia > Letharia columbiana. The sequence continues at coordinate 65,878 of NW_023501072.1, forward strand.
TGCCGGGTTTCTCAATGACTTCTATGATGATGAAGGTTGGTGGGGGCTTGCTTGGCTCCAAGTTTACGATCTTACGAAGCAGCAACAGTACCTTCAGGCTGCTATTGACATCTTCGAGGACATGAGGAAAGGCTGGGGTGGCACTTGTGGAGGTCTATGGTGGAACAAGCAGCACTCATACAAAGGTGCAATTGAGAATGCGCTGTTCCTGACAGTGGCTGCTCAGCTTGCCAACAGAGCGTCGAATAAGAAATATTATCTTTACTGGGCGTGGAAGGAGTGGGACTGGTTCCAGCGCACCGGCATGATCAATGCACACTACAACATTAACAACGGGATCAACCTCGTAACGTGTCGAAACGACAATGGTATCGTATGGTCATACAATCAAGGTGTCATACTCGGTGGGCTATTGGAGCTTTACACGGCAGCCCCTAACAAAACCCATCTTATCATGGCCGAGCGAATTGCCCTCGCCGGTATCAAGTTTCTGAGTGATCCTAATGGAATTCTCCGCGATCCATGCGAGCCCAATTGTGGAGCTGATGGTCCTCAGTTCAAAGGAATCTTCATGCGCAATCTTCAGAAATTGCAATTGGCGATTCCCAACAATCGATTCAAGACATTCATCAACGAAAATGCCAACAGTATATGGCTCAATGATCGCGGTTCTGGCAATCAATTGGGGCTTCTCTGGTCTGGTCCATTCATGGGTGCAACTGCATCAACGCAGAGCTCTGCTGCGGATGCTTTGGTAGCTGCATTGGCCATTGGATGTCAAAGGGTAAATCTTAACGTGCAGTAAATCTGCTGCGAATCTCTGCAGGCTGTGAAGTAGAAGTTACAAATGATATTAGGATTTTAGGGAATCAATACATGCCCAGCCCCCTTGCTTCAGTGGACCGTCCTCTAGAAGAAGTAAGGGTTAGAATTTCAATTTATATCACGAATCTCGACAATGCAGATCCAAACAACAGTGTGGCTAAACATCTTTTGTCTCAAATTTTATACTTTTCCATCATGCTCAATCGGCTCTCCTCTCTTCTTAAAATTTAAAATGACTTATATAAGGCAAGTCTCTCACACCCTCTTCAATGCCCTCGATAACCTTGTCTTACATTAAACACAGACCAGGTCCGCAAGCATGGGCCTCCAGAACTCGACTCCTACTGTTGTAGTCTGACTATAAACATCCCACAAACTAACAATTGACACTGCTACCCAACAACGAAAGTATCCATCGTGGCAAAAGAAATGCATTCTTAGAGAAGATCATCACCCTCGACACCGTCAAAAACCTTCATCCTCTTCAGCAAAGCCCTATGTCTCACACTGCAGCTTGCCATCGCCGACATGGCGCGTCTTCAATACTCATACGAGTGCATATACCCAATCTCCAGCGTCAATGAAATTGGGCCCTGCTTGTCAACTACGGTGCATTGAAAGACATCCTCAGTGAGGATTACACGCCGATTCGCAGTGCCTTCCTCGGAAAGGGAGATAAAGCGAAAAAATCGAAAAAACCGACAGTCCGGTGAAGATATGCTCAGTTGCTGAGGGCGACTTTGCAGATGTGTGAGCCTGATTCGGCGGCCGCTTCTTGGATCAAGTATTGCTAGGCCACCGAAGTGGACGCAAGTAAAACACATCGATCGCTGAGTAAGAAGTTCGTTGCCGGCGCCAGACGACTTGAGAACCACGGCCAACGCATATGAAAATGGCACCATAGCGATGCTCAGACACCTCTTACTATGAACTCGTTATGTTTTCTGTGCTATTCTGCGCCAACCTTTGCGGCTTGAGGACGAATCCCGTACCAATCTGCGCGCTGTCGAGAAAGATGGAAAATTTCATCTCACCAAAAGCTCTCAGTCCAAGCATGATATTGAGAAACAATATACTGAACGTCCTTATGACATGATCCGAAGTAAATCTCGAAGGTAAGCCCACCCCGCGCACATTGATCGCGCAATCATTCGAGAGGCTTCGCGCACTGACAGCCGCGGCGACGTCTGTGCTTGGGTGCGGCGCACTAGTCGCAAACCCGTCTAGGCATGCGGTGAAGATATCTGTAGGGGAAATCCTCGCCCCGTCATACTCATACTCGATTTTGAAATTCCCCTTCGAATACGAACGAGGGCCTACGGGCAGCGCAGCTAAATCGTGGTTTGCAGGAATTGATAGATCTGTCAAATTCAACGGACCATCTACCAGTGTCAGACCATGTTCCAAGAGGGCACCCTGCTGCTCCTCTGTCCGCTCCTCCGTCCGCTCCTCAACCTTTATATTCCCAGTCTTGACGCCCACGACCACAATGTCACAATTGGCGGTGTAAAAATTTATTCTTTTTGGCTACCGCGATGCCGAGATCATAGAGACTGACGATCGCGTAGTCGTTCTGCAGACTAGTAGGTCTCTTTGGTGGTCCAGTCGTTTTTGTAGGGGTAAGGGTAATCTTGACGGCGGTACCCCCAGGTAGGCCTATTACGTACTTGTGGACGATCCAATCCTCCCAACTTGCTTGAGCCCCTTGTAGACATAAGCGCAAGGATGTGCCCGTAGATACCGAGTACGAACAGGGGCTTTGTCGTATCGAAGGTTAATTTTGGGGCGAAGACCGGAAATGTCGGGTCTTGCGGTAAGATTTGACATACTGCCTGATCAACTTTTTGTTCTGCGAACAGGGAAATCCGATATGCTCACCTAGCTTGTACGGCGGTGTGGTTTGGGTTCAGTACGATGGGATTGAGGTGGAGGAGTAGAGCGAAACCGCCATTGAAACTGAGCAGGATTTCATGTTGGAGCAATTTTACCAATTACCTGCAGCACCTGGATAGAACGGACAACGACCAAAAGAATGAAGGTAAAGTTGGGAACTAAGTCTGTGCCACTTGTATTGCCCCTAAGCGCATATCGCAACGTTGATCCACGGTTTGCGAGAAGCCGCGAAGTGTCACAGAGCTAGTCGCTAAATGCAACGGCCAACGCGAACACATGATAACCGCAGGTTCTTCCCATACAGACTCTATCAGACTGTCTAATGTTACGGCTTTCATCCCATTAACCCTCCCAGTACCTGACTTTCACACCTCGTGCTATCCTCCGTTCAGCCTTCATTGACTCTTCTCTCAAAAGACCATCGAACACGTGTTCCAACAGTATTGTTGATATGTCTCATTCATATCCCGTCCCAATCATATCAAACCCACACCTCCAGGCGCCAACCCTCTATACTATCCCACAGCGTTCTAGATCAGCCGTCTTGTCAAACTCCGTCCCCGCCATAGCCGGTATCATCCGCGCCTTGGTAGCCGCAGTCCCATTTCAAGCGGACCTAGCATCCCTGATCTGCCGTGCCGACCTTTGGGACAAATGGGGGCCTTGTTCGAGGCAACTGGGGTCGTATGTCGGACCTGCTAACGCCAGCATCACGAACTATTGGACAATCAAAGCTTCATGGGGCTGGATCTCGATGTTGAGAACAACTTAGATAGAGTGTCGTCCCTCGAAAGGCTTGTTCAGTAGCTAATAACTTGTCGAGCAGAGTGGTGATGTTGAAGGCCAGTGAAGAAGACTTTACATGTTGATGGAGGTAGCGACTTCGATACCGTGCCAAGAAGTCGATATGAGTCCCTATCGGAATCGAATGAAGGCTTTTACAGACTAAAGCGAAACCTCGGATCGTCATCGCCAATATTTCCACTCCTGTCAACGGCTCTTTATTCGATTTCATCTCTGTCAGAGTCATATTATTTTTCTTCTTTTTTTTATAGTTAAATCTATATATATTAGTCTTTATTTAACTATTATAAGTATTATTTAATTATTATAAATATACTTTATACTCTTATATACTTTATAATAGCCTTTACTACTATTATTAGATTTAAAAAAATAGTTAAATATATTATTTTTATCTTTAAAATTATTAAAAAGATCTCTAACGTAGTTAATAAGATTAATAAGACCCTTAAGATTAAAAAGACTTTTAAGGCTATTAAGACTAAAATATCTTCTTTCTATAAGAATATTCTTATATATAATATATTATTAAATATTATAAATCTAAATTAAATAGATAAAACGTCTTTATTTACTATTAAAGTAGATTTTAAAGAATTAATAATCTAGCTATTTAAGATTTAAAAAAAGCGAAATCATCGCTATCGTTATAAAAGTCGAGTTTATTATAAGAGTTAGATTTATAAGTTACGTTATTATTACCGCCGCTATAATTATAATTATTATTATTATTATTTAAATATATCGAATTTAAACTTATTTAATTTTAAATCGAATTAAGAAAAAAGAAGAGAAATCTTATTTCGTTATATAAAAGATAAGAAGTTCTTTCTTAATATTACTAAAAGATTTCGAAGTATAAATATTAAATACTTTAAATAAATCTTCTTCGAGATCTTTAAGACTAAAAATCTCGTTAAATTAGCTTATATATATATTATTATAATTAAAAAAGATATTAATATTAATAGTTATAATTATATAATATACTATTTTCTTATATACTTAATAGCTATTAATTACTTTACTTATATAAATATAAAAAAAGATTTAAATAAAACTCTTTATATATATATATTATTTATTTATTACGACTATCTCTTACTTATAAATTTAACTTTATTCTTACTTATTACCTCGCCTTTATTACTATATATATTTAAAATAATTAAAATAATTTTAAGATTTAAAAAGCGAACGATTAAAGCTATAAAGATCTTCTTATATCTAAAGAAACTTATATAAATAATTATTAGCAACTCAGCTAAAAAAGCTAATTTCGGGGGTGTCTACGCTTGATAGTTAGACACCTCTATTTAAATCTAAATACCTGCCCGTAGAGCCTTCAGGGCCTTCGTAGGGACTATTTCTAACAACGCCTCCCTCTCTAGGGGGCTTATCCTCGAGCTTCGAAGATAGTATAAAAATCGCGACGTTTCGGGGACTCTTCCCCGAAAGATCTACGATTTTAAGAACAATATGCCCTATGCTCCGGGGTTTACTCCCCGAAGACTTCTAAATGCCCGCCATTACGAGACTTGAAATTGCTACTAAGGTTTCTGCCTACGGGGCTATCAAGTGAAAGGCCTTTAGCCCGCCTTCGCATCGATATAATATGGGAATAGAGCTGTATTCCGGGCCTATAGCCCCGCCTTAGCGTACACAAATCAAATTCAGGCCTGTTTTTTGGCCAGCCTCGGAGTTTCTTTCCCGAGCGTCTACTTCTAGAGCTTTTTTGCCCTAGGGCGTTCTACCCGAAATGTTCTTATTGGAATAGAACTATTTTACTCGAAAATCTTATTTATATAAGACGTTCTATTCGAAATATCCTCATCGAAATAAGACGTTCTATTCGAAAATATTCGACTTCGAAGCTCGCCTTCGACGTGACTATTACCTAAGCGACCCTCTAAAAAAATTAAGTTTCTAATTTTTAATAGGGGATTTAAGCGTTCTTAAACCCTCGACTCTTAAATTTTATTAATTAAGTATATTACTCTTAATTATAACTAGTATTACTTCGAGATAACTAGTTAGATTCTTTAAACTATTATTAACTCGAAAATAAAGCGTAGATATTATTATTAGTAACTTAGCTAAAAAAGTCTAATTTCGAGAGTATCTACGTTTAATAGTTAGATACCTCTATTTAAACTTAAATATCTATTTATAGAAATCTCGTAGAATTCTCGTAGAGATTATTTCTAATAATAATAGTAAATTAAATCTCGATATATCTAGCCTTAATAAGATTATCGCTAAAGAAATTAAAATTTATAAGAATTTTAATAGAGATAGCTATTTTTATAAGCGCTATATTTATTTATATATCTATATAATCTATTAATAAAATTATTCGATAAATAAATATCTTAAAACTCTAAATTTAGCTATAAATAGTTTTAATTATTTATTATTAAGTAATCGTATTATTAAGATAGAATAACTTTTAAAATATTTATAAATATCTTAATCGCTATAGTATATATCTAAGAGATTTCTATACGCGCTATATAATCTATTAAATCTAAATTTATTCTATTAGAGACTATTAATAATTAATAATTAATTTAAATAATTAAATAATTATTTAAATCTAATATTTATTAAGATTATTTTAATTATTCTTCGAAAGAGCGCTAAGATAGATTTTCGAGATTATATCTTAACTTATCGTAATTAAAATTATTTATTAATATATTAAGCATCTTAAATATTATTAATAAATCTTTAAAAATAGCTTTAATAGTATTATCTAATCGAGATTAACTCTTAAAACGAGCTTTACTATATCTATTCGCTACTCGATTTAATATTAAAATATAATAAAGATTAGAGATAAATTTATAATCTCTTATTTCTATACGATTACTTAATTAATAACGATATTTAAATAAAATAAGATATATTAAAATATATTATATATAATAATATAGTAGTAATATTACTATAGAAAGATCTAAGAGTCTAATTTATTAAAAGAGATCTTAAAGATATCTTTAGATATATATTTATCGCTATATTAAATTAATAGCTACTTAGTTTTAATTATAATAAACGCTATTAAAAAGAATAATATCTATTATTTAAATTATATATATTATTATTTCTATTTAATCTCTTTATAAAGACTCTTATTTAAATCTTAATCGCTATTTTTCTATAGAAAATAATACTTTATTATCTAAATAATTTCTTTATAATTCTTTTATTAAATAATAATATAATTATATATATCTAGTAGTTCGACTAATTATATAATAAATTAGATCTTTAAATTAATTATATAAAGAATATTATAAATTTTATAATCGAGTTTTTAAGAATTAAATTTAATAATATTTATATATAGATAAGACTTTTCTTAAATAAGCTAGCTAAAATAAGAATTATAATTAAAAATCTTTTAAAAAAAAAATTATATTAGAAGCTCGAGTTAATAATTAACTTTCTCTCTTTTATTATTAAAGTTATAATTTTAAAAAAAAAATTCTTAAAAAAAATTTTTAATATTCTTTAAAGACTTATAATAATTATATAAATTATAGATAATATAAAAATAGACTTATTATAGTAGAATATCTTTCTAAAGTATTAAAATAACGTTATCTTTAATATATTACGTCGATAGTTAAGTTACGTAATATATATAAATTAATATATTTAGAAAATTCGATATAGAAGACTATATTCTTAACTATCTCGATTATATTTAATTAATTTAATTTAAAGATATTTTTAATATTAAAATAGCTATATATTATCGTTTTAAAGATATATAATTTAAAGAAATAAAGATTATTTATTACGCGATAAAGCTATAATTATATTAATTATAAGAATCTCGCTTAATTCTCTATTATAATAATAACGTATATATTAATAAATTATATAAATCCTCTATATATAGACTAATTATAGTCTTATTACGCGATATAACTATATTAATAATTACTTATAATATTATAATAATATTTATTTAAATATCTATAAAGACTAATTAGCTAGCTAATAATTTATTATATTTTTAATATTAAAAAATTATTAATATATATTTATAGCTAAAAGATCTTATATCTCCGCTAAAATAGAGTAAGATCTATTAGAATATTAATATAATTAAATTATACTATTTTAAGAAATTATATAACTTCTCTAATAGAGGTTTATTATTAAAATTAAAAAGATATATATAATTTTAATAAGATCTTATACGATTTATTACGCACTTATAGAGATTTAATCTTTCTTTTTAATAATTATAAATATCTTTATAAATTAAATTATTAATCTAAGTACTTATTATATTAAGTTAAAATTTATAAAGATATATTTTATTAGTTTTAAATTAGTCTATATAAATATAGAGTTTAATAATCTCTTAATATTTTATTATTTTTAATTATAATATATTATTATAAATAATTAATATCTTTATAGCGAAGCTAATATAAAAGAAAGATATTTAATTATTAAAAATCTATTATTTTAAATCTTTTCTTATTTTAATAAATTAATCTATATTAAGATAACTCTATATATCTTCTTTTATTTTATCTTCGTAATATTTCTACGCGTAAATAAATTTATTTATAATAAGCGAGATCTTTAATAAAAGAACTTCGATAAATAATTTCTTATATATCGCTTAATAAGACTATTCGATAATTATTTAAAACTTATATTTTTAGCGTCTAAAATAGATCTATTTTATTATAGAATTATATTTATAATCGTTATATTAGATAATAATATATATATAATTAAAGTCTTATATTATCTCTTTAAATAGAAAGTTTTATTTAATATATTACTATTTTAACTAAAAAGCTTTTTCTTTATTAGAGAAATTATTATTAATAATCTCCGCGAGATATTAATATTATTTAATATTAAGAATTATTATTTAGACTATTTCTTTTATAGAGAGATTATAATATTAATATATAACGTTAATTTTAATAATAATAAGATTTAATTACTAGATCGTTAAAAGTTAAATTTCTATTATCTATATATTATTATTTATTTAATTTATATACTTAGAGTATTATTATAATATTAATATCTTTTAACTCGTTCGCGTTAATATTATTAATCTCTATTATTTATTATAATAGATATTATTAAAAATTCTTCTTAAGATCTTTACTCTCTTTAAATAATATTTTAAATTATTTAAAAGTTTTTCTAGCGCTAAAAATTTTTTTAAATTATTTTTTTTTTTTTTTTTTTTTTAGGTTATTACGCCTTTTAGCTAGACTAACTAAATTAGCTTACTAGCCCTCTTAAGCTCTCTTATTAAAAATTTATATATAAAAGTTTTATACTTTAAAATAACTAGCTTTCTATAAATACTAGTTTCTTTATAATTTCGTAAATTATAGAACTCGATATACGCTTTCTAACGCTATAAAAATAATAAAGTTTAATCTACTATTAATGAATTAAATAAATATTTAAATATAATAATTATAATAGTTATATTAGACGCGTTCGAGATCGAATAATAATCTTTCATATATTTGTTATTCTTTTATTATTCTATTAATCTTATTAATTTTATTAATCTTATTAATTTTATTAATATAAATATAATTATCTTCAATATCTCTCGTCTAATTAGAGTTTCTTATTAACGCTCTTAAGCTACTTCTTAATAAATTTATTATTATTAATAATCGAGGCCGTAAGCGAGCTTAATAATTATTTACTATTATTTATAAACGCGTTAAAAGACTTTTAAAAAGAGTTTAAATAAATATGTTCTCCTCTATATACTTCTCTTAAGTTAGCGATAAATAAGTTAAACTAATATTTAAATATTATAATTATATTAAACGCGTTCTAAACGTTATATACTCTTTATAATTTTATATTAAATTATTACTTAATAAGCGAAAAATATTATTATAATTTAATCTATTATCTCTTACTATATTAAGAAGTAAAAAAAGAAACTATAATAGATAAATATGAAGAATACTACGAAGAAACTAAGCGATAATAAGATTATTATTATTAAGAATACGACTTAGCTCTTTAAGATTCCACGTTATATACTCTCTATAATTTTATATTAAATTATTATTTAGTAAGCGAAGAATATTATTATAATTTAACTATTTTATATTAAATTATTACTTAATAAGCGAAGAATATTATTATAACTTAGTCTATTATTTCTACTATATTAAGAAATAAGAGACGAAACTATAATAAGTAAATATAAAGAATACTACGAAGAAATTAAGTGATAATAAAATTATTATTATTAAGAATATAACTTAGCTCTTTAAGATTTTATATTATATTAATTATCTACTTAATTAATTACTCAACTAATTACTTAATTTAATACTTTATAAAAGAAGAAGTAAAAGAAGAAACTATAATAGATAAATATAAAGAATACTATAGAAAAATTAAGTGATAATAAAATCTTTAATATTAAAAATATAACTTAACTCTCTAAAATTTTACATTATATACTCTCTACGATTTTATATTAAATTATTATTTAGTAAGCGAAGAATATTATTATAACTTAGTCTATTATTCTTACTATATTAAAAAATAAGAGAAGAAACTATAATAGATAAATATAAAGAATACTATAAAGAATACTATAAAGAATACTATAGAGAATATTATAGAGAAATTAAGCGGTAATAAAGCTATTATCGTTAGAAATACGACTTAGCTCTTTAAGATTCCACGTTATATACTCTCTATAATTCTATATTAAATTATTATTTAATAAGCGAAGAATATTATTATAACTTAATCTATTATCTCTATTATATTAAAAAGTAAGAGAAGAAATTATAATAGATAAATGCGAAGAATATTATAAAGAATACTATAAAGAAATTAAGCGATAATAAGATTATTATTATTAAGAATATAACTTAGCTCTCTAAGATCCCACGTTATATACTCTTTATAATTTTATATTAAATTATTATTTAATAAGTAAAGAATATTACTATAACTTAATCTATTATTTCTATTATATTAATATAGTATATTACTTATAATAATATTATAAGAGAAGAATTTATTATAATAATTATAGCTAATTAGATCTCTATAGAAGAAATATCGAACGATATATATTTAAATAAATTAAAATCGTTCGATATCTATAGCTATTTTATTATTCGAAAGATTTTACTACGATAGAAGATATTATAGAATTTATATTACTAATTAATACATTATCTTTATTTCTTTTTAATATTTCGCTTATAAGAGAAGAATCTACTATAACGATTATAGTTAATTAAATCTCTATAGAAGAAATATTAAACGATATATATTTAAACGAATTAAAATTATTCGATGTTTATAACTATTTTATTATTCGAAAGATTTTATTACGATAGAAGATATTATAAGATTTATATTACTAATTAGCACGTTATCTTTATTTCTTTTTAATATTTTAATACTTCTTATTATAAGAATATAGCCTTTCTCTATTTTTTATAGATAATTATTATAAATTAATTCTTTATACTTAATATATCTTTTTAATTAAACCTTAGCGCGTCTCTCTTTATATATATATATTTATATATTATATAAATTGCGTAAATTAATTTTATAGTAATAAAAGTAGATTAAAAATATATATTAAGTGATTAGAGTTTGATTTAACTTAGAACTAAAGCTAAAATTTAATTTAACTTAGAAAAATTCAACTTTATAAATTTAATTTATAGGTCTTTACTTATTATAAGTATGATATAAGAGTAGAGAATAAGAAGATCTTTAGAAAGAAGAAAAATATTATAATTATAGAGAAATTATAATTAATATTAAACGATAATAGAGAGATAAATTTAGAGAAAGATTATCTATCTATATCGAAGTCTATAGATATATTAACTAGCGATAATAAATTCGATATTAAGACGGGCGAGATATTAGAAGATATTTTATTACGTATAATATATATCTTAGATATATATAGCCTTATTTCTTAAATACGCTATAGTAGAAATCTCGTAGTAATTATATTATTCGAAAATAATATCTTTTAATAGAAGGCTTTTAAGCTAAATATTAAGTATCTACTAGTACTCTACTAGCGTAATCGTTAGACTTATATATCTTATAAGTAAAGATCTATAAATTAAATTTATAGAGTTAGATTTTTCTAAGTTAAATCGAATTTTAACTCTAGCTCTAAGTTAAATCGAACTCTAATCGCTTACTATATATTTTTAATCTACTTTTATTACTATAAAATTAATTTACGCTATCTATATAATATATAAATATATATATATAAAGAGAGACGCGCTAAGGCTTAATTAGAAAGATATATTAAATATAAAGAATTAATTTATAATAATTATCTATAAAAAATAGAGAAAGATTATATTCTTATAATAAGAAGTATTAAAATATTAAAAAGAAATAGAGATAACGTGTTAATTAGTAATATAAATCTTATAATATCTTCTACCGTAGTAAAATTTTTCGAATAATAAAATAGCTATAGATATTAAACGATTTTAATTTATTTAAATATATATCGTTTAATATTTCTTCTATAGAGACTTAATTAACTATAATTATCGTAGTAAATTCTTTTTTTATAAGCGAAATATCGGAAAGAAATAGAGATAACGTATTAATTAGTAATATAAATTCTATAATATCTTCTATCGTAGTAAAATCTTTCGAATAATAAAATAGCTATAGATATCGAACGATTTTAATTCATCTAAATATATATTATTCGATATTTCTTCTATAAAGATCTAATTAGCTATAATTATTATAGTAGATTCTTCTCTTATAATATTATTATAATAATATATTATATTAATATAATAAAGATAATAGATTAAGTTATAATAATATTCTTCGTTTATTAAATAATAATTTAATATAGAATTATAAAGAGTATATAATGTGAAATCTTAAAGAGCTAAGTTATATTCTTAATAATAATAATCTTATTATTACTTAATTTCTCTATAGTATTCTTTATAATATTCTTCGTATTTATCTATTATAATTTCTTCTCTTACTTTTTAATATAGTAAAAATAATAAACTAAGTTATAATAATATTTTTCGCTTATTAAATAATAATTTCATATAAAATTATAGAGAGTATATAACGTAGAATCTTAGAGAGCTAAGTTATATTCTTAATAATAGTAATTTTATTATCGCTTAATTTCTCCGTAGTATCCTCTATAATATTCTCCGTAATATTCTTTATAATATTCTCTATATTTATCTATTATAATTTCTTCTCTTACTTTTTAATATAGTAAGAATAATAGATTAAGTTATAATAATATTCTTTACTTACTAAGTAATAATTTAATATAAAATTATAAAGAGTATATAACGTAAGATCTTAAAGAGTTAAGTCGTGTTTTTAGTGCTAAAAGTCTTATTATTACTTAATTTTCCGTAATATTCTTTATATTTATCTATTATAGTTTCTTCTTTTATTTTTTATTTTATAGAATATTAGATTAAGTGATTAGCTAAGTAACTAACTAAGTAAATAATTAATATAATATAAAATCTTAAAAAACTAAGTCGTATTCTTAATAATAATAATTTTATTACTACTTAATTTCTTCGTAGTATTCTCCGCATTTATCTATTATAATTTCTTCTCTTACTTCTTAATATAGTAGAGATAATAAGCTAAGTTATAATAATATTCTTCGCTTATTAAATAATAATTTAATATAAAATAACTAAATTATAGTAATATTCTTCGCTTATTAAGTAATAATTTAATACGAAATCGTAGAGAGTATATAATATAAAATCTTAGAGAGCTAAGTCGTGTTCTTAATAATAATAATTTTATTACTACTTAATTTCTTTATAATATTCTCTATATTTATCTATTATAGTTTCTTCTCTTATTTTTTAATATAGTAAAGATAATAGATTAAGTTATAGTAATATTTTTTACTTACTAAGTAATAATTTAATATAAAATTATAGAGAGTATATAACGTTTAAACGCGTTTAATGTAATTATAATATTTAAATATTAGTTTAATCTATTTATCGCTAGCTTAAGAGAAGTATATAGAGGAGAATATATTTATTTAAGCTCTTTTTAAGAGTTTTTTAACGCGTTTATAAGTAATAGTAGATAGCTATTAGATTCGCTTACGGCCTCAATTATTAGTAATAGCGAATTCGCTAAAAGATAGTTTAAGAGCGTTAATAAGAGACTCTAATTAGGCGAGAAGTATCGAAGATAATTATATTTATATTAATAGAATTAATAGAATTAATAGAATTAATAGATAGAATTAATAAAATGATAAAAGAATAATAAATAGGTGAAAGGATTATTATTCGATCTTAAACGCGTCTAATATAACTATTATAACTATTATATTTAAATATTTATTTAATTTACTAATAGTAGACTAAACTTTATTATTTTTATAGCGTTAGAAAGCATATATCGAGTTCTATAATTTACGAAATTATAAAGAAATAGTATTTATAGAGAGCTGATTATTTTAGAGTATAAAACTTCTATATATAAATTTTTAATAAGAAAGCTTAAAAGGGCTAGCGAGCTAACTTAGTTAGTCTAGCTAAGAGACGTAATAATC